>NW_027480603.1:600000-823049 GCF_051401765.1 Calliopsis andreniformis
ATCTTCAATCCTCAATCCTGAATCCTCAACCCTCAATCCTCATTCTTCAATCCTCAATACCCAATCCTCAATCCTCAATCCTCAATACTCAATCTACAATCCTCAACACTCAAACCTCAGTGTTCAATCCTCAATACGCAATCCTCAATCTTGTATCCTCAATCCTCAATCCTCAATCCTCAATACTAAATCCTCAATCGTCAATCCTCAGTTCCCAATCCTCAATCTTCAATCCTCAATCCTCAATCCTCAATCCTCAATCCTCAATCCTCAATCTTCAATCCTCAATAATCAGTCTCCAATCCTAGATCCTCAATCACCAATCCTCAATCATTAATCCTCAATCTTCAATTCTCAATCCCCAGTCCTCAATCTTCAATCCTCAATGCTCAATCCTCAATCTTCAATCCTCAGTCCACAGTCCTAAATCTTCAATCCTCAATGCTCAAACCTCAATACTCTATCCTCAGACCTCAATCCTCAATCCTCAATCCTCAAACCTCAATCCTCAACCGTAAGTCCTCGTCCTCAATCCTCAACCCTCAGTCCTCAATCCTCAACCTTCAGTCATCAATACACAATCTTCAATCCTCAATCCTCAATCCTCAATCCTCAATATTCAACACAAAACCCTCAACCATCAATCCTCATTACTCAACCATCAATCCTCAATTCTCAATACTCAATAGAATATCCTGAATTCTCATGTTTCAATACTCAATCCACAATATTCTATAATCAAATCTCAATCCTCAAACATCAATTCTCAACACTCAATACTCAACACTCAGTCCTCTCTCTTCAATCCTCCATCCTGAATCCTCAATCCTCAAGCGTCAATCCTCAATCCTCAATCCTCATACCTCAACCCTCAATCCTCAGTCCTCAAACCTCAACCCTCAGTCATCAATCCTCAATCCTGAATCCTCAATCCTGAATCCTCAATCTTCAGCCCTCAGTCCTCAACAATCAGCCGTCAATCCTCAATCCTCAATAGAGTATCCTCAATTCACAGTTTTCAATATTCAATACTCAATCGGCAATCTTCAAATCTCTATCCACAAACATCAATTCTCGTCACTCAACTCTCAACACTCAGTCCTCAATGTTCAATCCTCAATCCTCTGTTCTCAATCTTCAATCCTCTATACTGAATCATCAATCCTCAACCCCCAATCCTCAATCCTCAATCCTCAGTCGTCAATCTTCAATCCTCTGTCCCAAATCCTCAATCTTCAATCCTCAATCCCCAATCCTCAACCCTCAATCATCAATATTCAACACACAACCCTCAAACATCGATACTCAATACTCAACCATCAATCCTCAATTCTCAATACTCAGTAGAATATCCTGAATTCTCACGGTTCAATACTCAATCCACAATATTCAATAACCAAACCTCAATCCTCAAACATCAATACTCAACACTCAATCCTCAACACTCAGTCCTCTCTCTTCAATCCTCCATCCTCAATCCTCAATCCTTAATACTCAATCTTCAACCCTCAATCCCCAGTCCTCAATCTTCAATCCTCAATGCTCAATCAAAATTCCTCAATCCTCAGTCCTTAATCCTCAGTCCTCAATCCTCAAACCTCAATCCTCAACCGTCTGTCCTCGTCCTCAATCCTCAACCCTCAATACTCAATTATCAATACTCAATCTTCAATCCTAAATCTTCAATCCTCAACCCTCAGTCCTCAAACCTCAATCCTCAATCCTCAATCCTCAGTCCTCAAACCACAATCCTGAATCCTCAATCCTGAATCCTCAATCTTCAGCACTCAGTCCTCAACAATCTGTTGTCAATCCTCAATCCTCAATAGAATATCCTCAATTCACAGTTTTCAATACTCAATCCCCAATCTTCAATTATCAAATCTCAATACACAAACATCAATTCTCATCAATCAACCCTCAACGCTCAGTCCTCAATCTTCGATCCTCAATCCTCAATCCTCAATCCTCAATCCTCAGTCCCAAATCCTCAATCTTCTATCCTCAATCCTCAATCCTCAAGCCTCAGTCCTCAATCCTCAGTCATCAGTATTCAACACACAACCCTCAACCATCAATACTCAATACTCAACCATCAATCCTCAATTCTCAAGACTCAATAGAATATTCTGAATTCTCGCTGTTCAATACTAAATCCACAATATTCAATAATCAAACCTCAATTCTCAAACATCAATTCTCAACACTCAATCCTCAACACTCAGGCCTCTCTCTTCAATCCTCCATCCTGAGTCCTCAATCCTCAGCCCTCAATCCTCAATCCTCAATCCTCAACCTTCAATCCTCAGTCCTCAAACCTCAAACCCGAATCCTCAATCCTGAATACTCAGTCTTTAGCCCTCACTCCTCAACAATGAATTGACAATACTCAATCCTCAATAGAATATCCTCAATTCACAGTTTTCAATACTCAATCCCCAATCTTCAATCCTCAAATCTCAATACACAAACATCAATTCTCATCAATCAAACCTCAACACTCAGTCCTCAATCTCCGATCCTCAATCCTCAATCCTCAATCTTCAATCCTCAATACTCAACCTTCATTTCTCAATACTCAATTCTGAATCCTCAATACTCAATCCTGAATCCTCAATCCTCAATCCTCATTCTTCAATCCACAATACCCAATCCTCAATCTTCAATCCTCAATCCTCAGTCCTCAGTTCTCAATCCTCAGCCCTCAGTCCTCGTCCTCAATCCACAACCCTCAATCCTCAATCCTCAATCTTCAATCATCAATATTTAACCTTCAATACTCAATCCTCAATCCTCAATCCTCATTCCTCAATCCTCAATCCTCAATGTTCAATCCTCAATACCCAATCCTAAATCTTCAATCCTGAATCCTCAATCTTCAGCACTCAGTCCTCAACAATCTGTTGTCAATCCTCAATCCTCAATAGAATATCCTCAATTCACTGTTTTCAATACTCAATCCCCAATCTTCAATTATCAAATCTCAATACACAAACATCAATTCTCATCAATCAACCCTCAACGCTCAGTCCTCAATCTTTGATCCTCAATCCTCAATCCTCAATCCTCAATCCTCAATCCTCAGTCCCAAATACTCAACCTTCTATCCTCAATCCCCAATCCTCAATCCTCAATCCTCAATCCTCAATCATCAATATTCAACACACAACCCTCAACCACCAATACTCAATACTCAACCATCAATCCTCAATTCTCAAGACTCAATAGTATATTCTGAATTCTCACGGTTCAATACTCAATCCACAATATTCAATAATCAAACCTCAATCCCCAAACATCAATTCTCAGCACTCAATCCTCTACACTCAGTCCTCTCTCTTCAATCCTCCATCCTCAGTCCTCAATCCTCAACCGTCAATCCTCAATCCTCAATCCTCAACCTTCAATCCTCAGTCCTCAAACCTCAAACCCGAATCCTCAATCCTGAATACAGAGTCTTCAGCCCTCACTCCTCAACAATCAATTGTCAATCCTCAATCCTCAATAGAATATCCTCAATTCACAGTTTTCAATACTCAATCCCCAATCTTCAATTATCAAACCTCAATACACAAACATCAACTCTCATCAATCAACCCTCAACGCTCAGTCCTCAGTCTTCGGTCCTCAATCCTCAATCCTCAATCTTCAATCCTCAATACTCAACCTTCAATCCTCAATCCTCAATTCTCAATCCTCAATACTCAATACTCAATCGTCAATCCTCAAACCCCAATCCTCTATCTTCAATCCTCAATCCTCAATTCTCAATCCTCAATCCTCAATCCTCATTCTTCAGTCCTCAATAACCAATCCACAATCTTCAGTCCTCAATCCTCAATTCTCAATTCTCAATCCTCAATCCTCAATCCTCAGACCTCAAACATCGATACTCAACCCTCAGTCCCCGTCCTCAATCCACAACCCTCAATCCTCAATCCTCAATCTTCAATCATCAATATCCAATCTTCAATCCTCAATCCTCAATCCTCCATCCTCAATCCTCAATCCTCAATCCTGAAACCTCAATCCTCAACCGTCAGTCCTCGTCCTCAATCCTCAACCCTCAATCCTCAATCCTCAACCTTCAATCATCAATACACAATCTTCAATCCTCAATCCTCAATCCACAATCCTCAATATTCAACACAAAACCCTCAACCATCAATCCTCAATACTCAACCATCAATCCTCAATTCTCAATACTCAATAGAATATCCTGAATTCTCATGTTTCAATACTTAATCCACAATATTCTATAATCAAATCTCAATCCTCAAACATCAATTCTCAGCACTCAATCCTCCACACTCAGTCCTCAATCTTCGATCCTCAATCCTCAATCCTCAATCTTTAATCCTCAATACTCAATCTTCGATCCTCAATACTCAATTCTCAATCCTGAATCCTCAATCATCAATCCTCAAGCCCCAATCCTCAATCATCAATCCTCAATCCTCAATCCTCAATCCTCAATCCTCAATCCTGAATCATCGATCCTCAATACTCAATCTTCAATCCTCAATCCTCAACCCTCAATCCTTAATCCTCAATCCTCAATCCTCAATCTTCAATCCTCAATACACAGTCTTCAATCCTCAATCCTCAACCCTCAACACTCAGTACTCAATCCTCAATCCTCAATCCTCAATCCTCAACCATCGATCCTCAATACTCAATCTTCAATCCTCAATCCTCAACCCTCAATCCTTAATCCTCAATCCTCAATGCACAATCCTCAGTTCACAATCGTTAATCCTCAAGCACCAATCCTCAATCTTCAATCCTGAGTCCACAATCCTCAATATTCAATCCTCAATAATCAATCTTCAATCCTCAATCCTCAATCCTCAATCCTCAATCCTCAATCCTCTGTCATCAATCCTCAATCTTCAATACTCAATCGTCAATCCTCAGTCCTCAATCCTCAATCCTCAATCCTCGTTCTTCAATCCTCAATACTCAACCACCAGTCCTCACCCTCAACTCTCAATTCTCAACTCTCAATCCTCAATCCTAAATTTTCAATCCTCAATAATCAATCACCCATCCTAGATCCTCAATCCCCAATCCCCAATCCTCAATCCTTAACCCTCAATCTTCAATTCTCAATCCCCAGTCCTCAATCTTCAATACTCAATGCTCAATCCTCAATCCTCAATACTCAATCCTCAGTCCTCAATCCTCAATCCTCAATCCTCAATCTTCAATCCTCAATACTCAATCTTGAATCCTCAATCCTCAATCCTCGATCCTCAATCTTCAATCCTCAATCCTCAATCCTCAATCCCCAATCCTCAATCCTCAGTCCTCAAACCACAATCCTGAATCCTCAATCATGAATCCTCAATCTTCAGCCCTGAGTCCTCAACAATCAGTTGTCAATTCTCAGTCCTCAATAGAATATCGTCAATTCACAGTCTTCAATACCCAATACTCAACCTGCAATCTTGAAATCTCTATCCACAAACATCAATCCTCATCACCCAACCCTCAACACTCAGTCCCCAATCCTCAATCTTCAATCCTCAGTCCTCAATCCTCAATCCTCAATCTTCAATCTACAATCCTCAATACTCAATCTTCATTCCTCAATACTCAATCCTCAATCCTCAATCCTCAATCCTCAATCGTCAGTCTTCAATCCTCAATACTCAACCTTCAATCCTCAATCCTCAATCCTCAATCCTCAATCCTCAATCCTCAATCCTCAATCGTCAGTCTTCAATCCTCAATACTCGATCTTCAATCCTCAATCCTGAATCCTCAATCCTCAATCCTCATTCTTCAATCCTCAATACCCAATCCTCAACCCTCAGTCCTCAAACCTCAATCCTCAATCCTCAATCCTCAGTCCTCAAACCACAATCCTGAATCCTCAATCCTGAATCCTCAATCTTCAGCACTCAGTCCTCAACAATCTGTTGTCAATCCTCAATCCTCAATAGAATATCCTCAATTCACAGTTTTCAATACTCAACCCCAATCTTCAATTATCAAATCTCAATACACAAACATCAATTCTCATCAATCAACCCTCAACGCTCAGTCCTCAATCTTCGATCCTCAATCCTCAATCCTCAATCCTCAATCTTCAATCCTCAATACTCAACCTTCATTTCTCAATACTCAATTCTCAATCCTCAATACTCAATCCCGAATCCGCAATCCTCAATCCCCATTCTTCAATCCTCAATACCCAATCCTCAATCTTCAATCCTCAATCCTCAGTCCTCAGTTCTCAATCCTCAACCCTCAGTCCTCGTCCTCAATCCACAACCCTCAATCCTCAATCCTCAATCTTCAATCATCAATATTTAACCTTCAATACTCAATCCTCAATCCTCAATCCTCATTCCTCAATCCTCAATCCTCAATGTTCAATCCTCAATACCCAATCCTAAATCTTCAATCCTCAAACCCCAATCCTCTATCTTCAATCCTCAATCCTCAATTCTCAATCCTCAATCCTCAATCCTCATTCTTCAGTCCTCAATAACCAATCCACAATCTTCAGTCCTCAATCCTCAATTCTCAATTCTCAATCCTCAATCCTCAATTCTCAGACCTCAAACATCGATACTCAACCCTCAGTCCCCGTCCTCAATCCACAACCCTCAATCCTCAATCCTCAATCTTCAATCATCAATATTCAATCTTCAATCCTCACTCCTCAATCCTCCATCCTCAATCCTCAATCCTCAATCCTGAATCCTCAATCCTCAACCGTCAGTCCTCGTCCTCAATCCTCAACCCTCAATCCTCAATCCTCAACCTTCAATCATCAATACACAATCTTCAATCCTCAATCCTCAATCCACAATCCTCAATATTCAACACAAAACCCTCAACCATCAATCCTCAATACTCAACCATCAATCCTCAATTCTCAATACTCAATAGAATATCCTGAATTCTCATGTTTCAATACTTAATCCACAATATTCTATAATCAAATCTCAATCCTCAAACATCAATTCTCAGCACTCAATCCTCCACACTCAGTCCTCAATCTTCGATCCTCAATCCTCAATCCTCAATCTTTAATCCTCAATACTCAATCTTCGATCCTCAATACTCAATTCTCAATCCTGAATCCACAATCATCAATCCTCAAGCCCCAATCCTCAATCATCAATCCTCAATCCTCAATCCTCAATCCTCAATCCTCAACCATCGATCCTCAATACTCAATCTTCAATCCTCAATCCTCAACCCTCAATCCTTAATCCTCAATCCTCAATCCTCAACCTTCAACCTTCAATCCTCAAAACTCAATCTTCAATCCTCAATCCTCAATCCTCAATCTTCAATCCTCAGTCGCAAATCCTCAAACTTCAATCCTGAATCCTCAATCCTCAATCCTCAATCCTCAATCCTCAACCTTCAATCATCAATACACAATCTTCAATCCTCAATCCTCAATGCTCAATCCTCAATATTCAACACAAAACCCTCAACCATCAATCCTCAATACTCAACCATCAACCCTCAATTCTCAATATTCAATAGAATATCCTGAATCCTCATGTTTCAATACTCAATCCACAATATTCTATAATCAAATCTCAATCCTCAAACATCAATTCTCATCACTCAATCCTCAACACTCGGTCCTCTCTCTTCAATCCTCCATCCTCAATCCTCAATCCTCAAGCGTCAATCCTCAATCCTCAAACCTCAACCCTCAATCCTCAGTCCTCAAACCTCAATCCTTAATCCTCAATACTAAACCATCAATCCCCAATTCTCAATACTCAATAGAATATCCTGAATTCTCAGGATTCAATACTCAAACGTCAATCCTCAACCCTCAACCCTCATCCTCAGTCCTCAATTCTCAATCCTCAATACTCAATATTCAGTCCTCAATACTCAATCTTCAATCCTCAATCCTCAATCCTCAATCCACAATCCTCTCTCACCAATCCGCAATCTTCAATACTCAATCGTCAATCCTCAATCTTCAATCCTCAATACTCAATCTTCAATCCTCAATCCTCAATTCTCAATCCTCAGTCCTCAATCCTCAATCTTCATCCTTCAATCCTCAATACTCAATCTTCAGTCCTCAATCCTCAATCCTCAATTCTCAATCCTCAATCCTCAATCGTCAGTCTTCAATCCTCAATACTCAATCTTCAACCCTCAATCCTCAACCCTCAATTCTTAATCCTCAACCCTCAATCATCAATCTTCAATCCTCAATACTCAATCTTCAATCCTCAATACGCAATTCTCAATCCTCAATCCTCAATCCTCAATCGTCAATCCTAAAGCCCCAATCATCAATCTTCAATTCTCAATCCTCAATCGTCAATCCTCAATCCCCGATCCTCAATCTTCAATCCTCAATCCTCAATCCTCAATCCTCAATCCTCAATCTTCAATCCTCAATACTCAATCTTCAATCCTCAATCCTCAAACCTCAGCCCTCATCCTCCACCCTCAATCCTCAATCCTCAATCCTCAATCTTCAATCCTCAATGCTCAGTCCTCAAACCTCAATTCTGAATCCTCAATCCTGAATCATCAATCTTCAGCCCTCAGTCCTCAACAATCGGTTGTCAATCCTCAATCCTCAATAGAATATCCTCAACTCACAGTTTTCAATACTCAACACCCAATCTGCAATCTTCAAACCTCTATCCACAAACATCAATTCTCAACACTCAACCCTCAACACTCAGTCCTCAATGTTCAATCCTCAATCCTCAATCCTCAATCCCCAATCCTCAATCTTCAATCCTCAATACTCAACCTTCAATCCTCAATGCACAATCCTTAGTTCACAATCGTCAATCCTCAAGCACCAATCCTCAATCTTCAATCCTGAGTCTACAATCCTCAATACTCAATCCTCAATAATCAATCTTCAATCCTCAATCCTCAATCCTCAATCCTCAATCCTCAATCCTCTGTCATCAATCCTCAATCTTCAATACTCAATCGTCAATCCTCAGTCCTCAATCCTCAATCCTCAATCCTCGTTCTTCAATCCTCAATCCTCAACCCCCAGTCCTCACCCTCAACTCTCAATTCTCAACTCTCAATCCTCAATCCTAAATCTTCAATCCTCAATAATCAATCACCAATCCTAGATCCTCAATCCCCAATCCCCAATCCTCAATCCTTAACCCTCAATCTTCAATTCTCAATCCCCAGTCCTCAATCTTCAATACTCAATGCTCAATCCTCAATCCTCAATACTCAATCCTCAGTCCTCAATCCTCAATCCTCAATCCTCAATCTTCAATCCTCAATACTCAATCTTGAATCCTCAATCCTCAATCCTCGATCCTCAATCTTCAATCCTCAATCCTCAATCCTCAATCCCCAATCCTCAATCCTCAGTCCTCAAACCACAATCCTGAATCCTCAATCATGAATCCTCAATCTTCAGCCCTGAGTCCTCAACAATCAGTTGTCAATCCTCAGTCCTCAATAGAATATCGTCAATTCACAGTCTTCAATACCCAATACTCAACCTGCAATCTTGAAATCTCTATCCACAAACATCAATCCTCATCACCCAACCCTCAACACTCAGTCCCCAATCCTCAATCTTCAATCCTCAGTCCTCAATCCTCAATCCTCAATCTTCAATCTACAATCCTCAATACTCAATCTTCAATCCTCAATACTCAATCCTCAATCCTCAATCCTCAATCCTCAATCGTCAGTCTTCAATCCTCAATACTCAATCTTCAATCCTCAATCCTCAATCCTCAATCCTCAATCCTCAATCGTCAGTCTTCAATCCTCAATACTCAATCTTCAATCCTCAATCCTGAATCCTCAATCCTCAATCCTCATTCTTCAATCCTCAATACCCAATCCTCAACCTTCAATCCTCAATCATCAATCCTCAGTTCTCAATCCTCAATCCTCAATCCTCAATCCTCAATATTCAATCAGCAATACTCAATCTTCAATCCTCAATCCTCAATCCTCAATCCTCAATCCTAAATCCTCAGTCATCAATCCTCAATCTTCAATACTCAATCGTCAATCCTCAGTCCTCAATCCTCAATCCTCAATCCTCGTTCCTCAAACCTCAATCCTCAACCCTCAGTCCTCATCCTGAATTCTCAATTCTCAATTCTCAATCCTCAATCCTCAATCCTCAATCTTGAATCCTCAATAATCAAACTCCAATCCTAGATCCTCAATCCCCAATCCTCAATCCTTAATCCTCAATCTTCAATCCCCAATCCCCAGTCCTCAATCTTCAATCCTCAATGCTCAATCCTCAATCCTCAAGCCTCAGTCCTCAATCCTCATTCCTCAATCCTCAACCCTCAAACCTCAATCCTCAGTCATCAATACTCAATCTTCAATCCTCAATCATCAATCCTCAATGTTAAACACACAACCCTCAACCATCTATCCCCAATACTCAATACTCAATCTTCAGTCCTCAATACTCAATCTTCAATTCTCAATCCTCAATCCTCAATCCTCAATCATCAATCCTCAACCTTCAATACTCAACCCTCAATCCTCAATCCTCAATCCTCAATCCTCAATCCTCAATACTCAACCATCAAGCCTCAATTCTCAATACTGACTAGAATATCCTGAATGATCAGGATTCAATACTCAAACCTCAATCCTCAACCCTCAGCCCTGATCCTTCATCCTCAATCCTAAATCTTCAATCCTCAATCTTCAATCCTCAATACACAATCTTCAATCCTCAATCCTCAATCCTCAATCCTCAATCGTCAATCCTCAATACTCAGTCATGAATACTCACTCTTCAATACTCAATCCTCAAACCTCAATCCTCAATTCTCAATCCTCAAGCCTCAATCCTCATTCCTCAAACCTCAATCCTCAACCCTCAGTCCTCACCCTCAATTCTCAATTTTCAAACCTCAATCCTCAATCCTCAATCTTCAATCCTCAATAATCAATCTCCAATCCTAGATCCTCAATCCCCAATCCTCAATCCTTAATCCTCATCCTTCAATCCTCAATCCCCAGTCCTCAATCTTCAATCCTCGATGCTCAATCCTCAATCCTCAAGCCTCAGTCCTCAATCCTCAATCCTCAATCCTCAAACCTCATCCCTCAACCGTCAGTCCTCGTCCTCAATCCTTAACCCTCAATCCTCAATCCTCAATCTTCAATCATCAATACTCAATCTTCAATCCTCAATCCTCAATCCTCAATCCTCAACCTTCAATCTTCAATCCTCAGTCATCAATCCTCAACCTTCAAAACCCAATCGTCAATCCTCATCCTTCAATCCTCAATCCTCAATCCTCGTTCCTCAAACCTCAATCCTCAACCCTCAGTCCTCATCCTCAATTCTCAAGTCTCATTCCTCAAACCTCAATCCTCAACCCTTAGTCCTCAACCTCAATTCTCAATTCTCAATCCTCAATCCTCAATCCTCAATCCTCAATCCTCAATCCTCAATCCTCAATCCTCAATATTCAATCCTCAATACTCAACCCTCAATCCTCAATACTCAATCCTCAATACTCAACCATCAATCCTCAGTCATGAATACTCAATCTTCAATACTCAATCCTCAATCCTCAATCCTCAATTCTCATTCCTCAAACCTCAATCCTCAACCCTTAGTCCTCAACCTCAATTCTCAATTCTCAATTCTCAATCCTCAATCCTCAATACTCAATCTTCAATCCTCAATAATCAATCTCCAATCCTAGATACTCAATCACTAATCCCCAATCCTTAATCCTCAATCTTCAATCCTCAATCCCCGGTCCTCAATCTACAATCCTCAATGCTCAATCCTCAATCCTCAATCCTCAGTCCTCAATCCTCAATCCTCAATCCTCAAACCTCAACCCTCAACCGTCAGTCCTCGTCCTCAATCCTTAACCCTCAATCCTCAATCCTCAATCCTCAATTCTCATTCCTCAAACCTCAATCCTCAACCCTTAGTCCTCAACCTCAATTCTCAATTCTCAATCCTCAATCCTCAATCCTCAATCCTCAATCCTCAATCCTCAATCCTCAATCCTCAATATTCAATCCTCAATACTCAACCCTCAATCCTCAATACTCAATCCTCAATACTCAACCATCAATCCTCAATTCTCAATACTGACTAGCATATCCTGAATTCTCAGGATTCAATACTCAAACCTCAATCCTCAAACCTCAGCCCTCATTCTTCATCCTCAACCCTCAATCCTCAATCCTCAATCTTCAATGCTCAATACTCAATCTTCAATCCTCAATCCTCAATCCTCAATCCTCAGTCATCAATACTCAACCTTCAATACTCAACCCTCAAACCTCAATTCTCAATCCCCAAGCCTCAATCCTCATTCCTCAAACCTCAATCCTCAACCCTCAGTCCTCACCCTCAAATCTCAATTATCAATCCTCAATCCTCAATCCTCAATCTTCAATCCTCAATAATCAATCTCCAATCCTAGATACTCAATCCCCAATCCTGAATCCTTAATCCTCAATCTTTAATCCTCAATCCCCGGTCCTCAATCTACAATCCTCAATGCTCAATCCTCAATCCTCAATCCTCAGTCCTCAATCCTCAATCCTCAATCCTCAAACCTCAACCCTCAACCGTCAGTCCTCGTCCTCAATCCTTAACCCTCAATCCTCAATCCTCAATCTTCAATCATCAATACTCAATCATCAATCCTCAATCTTCAATCCTCAATCCTCAATCCTCAATCCTCAATCCTCAATCATCAATCCTCAATACTCAATTTTCAATCCTCAATACTCAATCCTCAATCCTCAATCCTCAATCCTAAATCATCAATCCACAATCTTCAATACTCAATCCTCAATCCTCAATCCTCAATACTCAACCATCAATCCTCAATTCTCAATACTCAATAGAATATCCTGAGTTCTCAGGATTCAATACT
Source organism: Calliopsis andreniformis (assembly GCF_051401765.1). Taxonomy (NCBI): domain Eukaryota; kingdom Metazoa; phylum Arthropoda; class Insecta; order Hymenoptera; family Andrenidae; genus Calliopsis; species Calliopsis andreniformis. Next base: position 612,882 of record NW_027480603.1, read on the forward strand.
CAAACCTCAATCATCAACCCTCAGCCCACATTCTCAATCCTCAATCCTCAATCCTCAATCCTCAATATTCAATCCTCAATACTCAATCTTCAATCCTCAATCCTCATTCCTCAATCCTCAATCCTCAATCCTCAATCCTCAGTCATAAATCCTCAATCTTCAATACTCAATCGTCAATCCTCAGTCCTCAATCCTCAATCCCCAATCCTCGTTTCTCAAACCTCAATCCTCAACCCTCAGTCCTCATCCTCAATTCTCAATTCTCAATTCTCAATCCTCAATCCTAAGTCCTCAATCTTGAATGCGCAATAATCAAACTCCAATCCTAGATCCTCAATCCCCATCCTCAATCCTTAATCCTCAACCTTCAATCCTCAATCCCCAGTCCTCAATGTTCAATCCTCAATGCTCAATCCTCAATCCTCAAGCCTCAGTCCCAAGTCGTCAATCTTCAATCCTCAATCCTCAAACCTCAATCCTCAACCGTCAGTCCCCGTCCTCAATCCTCAATCCTCAATACTCAATCCTCAATCTTCAATCATCAATACTCAACCTTCTATCCTCAATCCTCAATCCTCAATCCTCAATCCTCAATCCTCAATCCTCAGACCTCAAACAACAATACTCAACCCTCGGCCCTCATCCTCAATCCTCAATACTCAATCATCAATCCTCAATCTTCAATCCTCAGTACTCAATCATCGATCCTCAATCCTCAGTCCTCAAACCTCAATTCTGTACCCTCAATCCTGAATCCTCAATCTTCAGCCCTCAGTCCTCAACAATCAACTGTCGATCCTCAGTCCTCATTAGAATATCCTCAATTCACAGTTTTCAATACTCAATCCCCATTCTTCTATCTTCAAATCTAAAACCACAAACATCAATTCTCATCACTCAACCCTCAAAACTCAATCCTCAATCTTCAGTCCTCCATCCTGAATCCTCAATGTTGAATCCTCAATACTCAATCTTCAATCCTCAATCCCCCATTGTCAATCCTCAATACTCAATCCACAATCGTCAATCCTCAATCCCCAATCATCAATCTTCAATCCTCAATCCTCAATCAGCAATCCTCAATACTCAATCCTCAATCGTCGTTCCTCAAACCTCAATCCTCAACCCTCAGTCCTCATCCTGAATTCTCAATTCTCAATTCTCAATCCTCAATCCTCAATCCTCAATCTTGAATCCTCAATAATCAATCTCCAATCGTAGATCCTCAATCCCAAATCCTCAATCCTTAATCCTCAATCTTCAATCCTCAATCCCCAGTCCTCAATCTTCAATCCTCAATGCTCAATCCTCAATCCTCAAGCCTCAGTCCTCAATCCTCAATCCTCAATCCTCAACCCTCAAACATCAAGCCTCAACCGTCAGTCCCCGTCCTCAATCCTCAACACTCAATACTCAATCCTCAATCTTCAATCATCAATACTCAATCTTCAATCCTCAATCCTCAATCCTCAATCCCCAATCCTCAATATTCAACACACAACCCTCAACCATCAATCCTCAATTCTCAATACTCAATAGAATATCCTGAATTCTCATGGTTCTATACTCAATCCACAATATTCAACAATCAAATCTCAACTCTCAATTCTCAATTCTCAATTCTCAACACTCAATCCTCAATCCTCAATCTTGAATCCTCAATAATCACTCTCCAATCCTAGATCCTCAATCCCCAATCCTCAATCTTTAATCCTCAATCTTCAACCCTCAGTCCCCAGTACTCAATCTTCAATCCTCAATTCTCAATCCTCAATCCTCAAGCCTCAGTCCTGAATCCTCAATCCTCAATCCTCAAACCTCAATCCTCAACCGTCAGTCCACGTCCTCAATCCTCAACCCTCAATACTCAATCCTCAATCTTCAACCATCAATACTCAATCTTCAATCCTCAATCCTCAATCCTCAATCCTCAATCCTCAATGTTAAACACACAACCCTCAACCATCAATCCTCAATACTCAATCCTCAATCTTCAATCCTCAATACTCAATTTTCAATACTCAATCCTCAATCCTCAATCCTCAATCATCAATCCTCAACCTTCAATACTCAACCCTCAATCCTCAATCCTCAATCCTCAATCCTCAATCCTCAATCATCAATCTTCAATCTTCAATACTCAATCCTCAATCCTCAATACTCAGTCCTCAATACTCATCCATCAATCCTCTATTCTCAATACTGACAAGAATATCCTGAATTCTCAGGATTCAATACTCAAACCTCAATCCTCAACCCTCAGCCCTCATCCTTCATCCTCAATCCTCAATCCTCAATCCTCAATCTTCAATCCTCAATACTCAATCATCAATGCTCAACCTTCAATACTCAACCCTCAATGCTCAATCCTCAATCCTCAATCCTCAATCATCAATCCTCAATCTTTAATACCCAATCCTCAAGCCTCAATACTCAATCCTCAATACTCAACCATCAAGCCTCAATTCTCAATACTGACTAGAATACCCTGAATGATCAGGATTCAATACTCAAACCTCAATCCTCAACCCTCAGCCCTCATCCTCAATCCTCAATCCACAATCCTCAATCCTCAATCTTCAATCCTCAATACTCAATCTTCAATCCTCAATCCTCAGTCCTCAAACATCAATTCTGAATCCTCAATCCTGAATCCTCAATATTCAGCCCTCAGTCCTCAACAATCAACAGTCGATCCTCAGTCCTCAATACAATAACCTCAACTCACAGTTTTCAATACTCAATCCCTACTCTTCAGTCTTCAAATCTAAATCCACAAACATCAATTCTCATCACTCAACCCTCAACACTCAATCCTCAATCTTCAATCCTCACTCCGCAATCCTCAATGTCCAATCCTCAATACTCAATCTTCAATCCTCAGTCCACAATTCTCAATCCTCAATACTCAATCCACAATCGTCAATCCTCAATCCCCAATCATCAATCTTCAATTCTCAATCCTCAATCCTCAATCCTCAATCCTTAATCTTCAATCCTCAATACTCAATCGTCAATCCTCAATCCTCAATCCTCAATCCTCAATACTCAACCATCAATCGTCAATTCTCAATGCTCAACAGAATATCCTGAATTCTCATGGTTCTATACTCAATCCACAATATTCAACAATCGTATCTCAATTCTCAATTCTCAATTCTCAACACTCAGTCCTCAATCCCCAATCTTGAATCCTCAATAATCAATCTCCAATCATAGATCCTCAATCCCCAATCCTCAATTCTTAATCCTCAATCTTCAATCCTCAATCCCCAGTCCTCAATCTTCAATCCTCAATGCTCAATCCTCAATCCTCAAGCCTCAGTCCTCAATCCTCAATCCTCAATCCTCAATCCCCAGACCTCAATCCTCAACCCTCAATACTCATTCCTCAATCTTCAATCATCAATACTCAATCTTCAATCCTCAATCCTCAATCCTCAATCCTCAATTTTCAATATTCAACACACAACCCTCAACCATCAATCCTCAATACTCAATCCTCAATCTTCAATCCTCAATACTCAATCCTCAATCCTCAATCCTCAATCCTCAATCCTCAATCATGAATCCTCAACCTTCAATACTCAACCCTCAATCTTCAATCCTCAATCTTCAATCCTCAATACTCAATCTTCAATCCTCAATCCTCAATCCTCAATCCTCAATCCTCAGTCATGAATACTCAATCTTCAATACTCAATCCTCAATCCTCAATCCTCAATTCTCATTCCTCAAACCTCAATCCTCAACCCTTAGTCCTCAACCTCAATTCTCAATTCTCAATCCTCAATCCTCAATACTCAATCTTCAATCCTCAATAATCAATCTCCAATCCTAGATACTCAATCACCAATCCTCAATCCTTAATCCTCAATCTTCAATCCTCAATCCCCGGTCCTCAATCTACAATCCTCAATGCTCAATCCTCAATCCTCAATCCTCAGTCCTCAATCCTCAATCCTCAATCCTCAAACCTCAACCCTCAACCGTCAGTCCTCGTCCTCAATCCTTAACCCTCAATCCTCAATCCTCAATCCTCAATTCTCATTCCTCAAACCTCAATCCTCAACCCTTAGTCCTCAACCTCAATTCTCAATTCTCAATCCTCAATCCTCAATCCTCAATCCTCAATCCTCAATCCTCAATATTCAATCCTCAATACTCAACCCTCAATCCTCAATACTCAATCCTCAATACTCAACCATCAATCCTCAATTCTCAATACTGACTAGCATATCCTGAATTCTCAGGATTCAATACTCAAACCTCAATCCTCAGACCTCAGCCCTCATTCTTCATCCTCAACCCTCAATCCTCAATCCTCAATCTTCAATGCTCAATACTCAATCTTCAATCCTCAATCCTCAATCCTCAATCCTCAGTCATCAATACTCAACCTTCAATACTCAACCCTCAAACCTCAATTCTCAATCCCCAAGCCTCAATCCTCATTCCTCAAACCTCAATCCTCAACCCTCAGTCCTCACCCTCAAATCTCAATTATCAATCCTCAATCCTCAATCCTCAATCTTCAATCCTCAATCCTCAATCCTCCATCCTCAATCCTCAATCCTCAATCCTCAATCCTCAATCCTCAATCATCAATCCTCAATACTCAATCCTCAATCCTCAATCCTCAGCCTTCAATCCTGAATACTCAATCTTCAATCCTCAATCCTCAATACTCAATCCTCAATACTCAATCCTCAATCGTCATTCTTCAATCCCGAATACTCTATCTTCAATCCTCAATACACAATCCTCAATCCTCAAGCCTCATTCTTCAATCCTCAATACCCAATCCTCAATCTTCAATCCTCAATCCTCAATCCTCAATTCTCAGTCCTCAATCCTCCATCCTCAATACTCAATCTTCAATCCTCAATCCTCAATCCTCAATCAGCAATCCTCAATACTCAATCCTCAATCGTCGTTCCTCAAACCTCAATCCTCAACCCTCAGTCCTCATCCTGAATTCTCAATTCTCAATTCTCAATCCTCAATCCTCAATCCTCAATCTTGAATCCTCAATAATCAATCTCCAATCCTAGATCCTCAATCCCAAATCCTCAATCCTTAATCCTCAATCTTCAATCCTCAATCCCCAGTCCTCAATCTTCAATCCTCAATGCTCAATCCTCAATCCTCAAGCCTCAGTCCTCAATCCTCAATCCTCAATCCTCAACCCTCAAACATCAAGCCTCAACCGTCAGTCCCCGTCCTCAATCCTCAACACTCAATACTCAATCCTCAATCTTCAATCATCAATACTCAAACTTCAATCCTCAATCCTCAATCCTCAATCCCCAATCCTCAATATTCAACACACAACCCTCAACCATCAATCCTCAATTCTCAATACTCAATAGAATATCCTGAATTCTCATGGTTCTATACTCAATCCACAATATTCAACAATCAAATCTCAACTCTCAATTCTCAATTCTCAATTCTCAACACTCAATCCTCAATCCTCAATCTTGAATCCTCAATAATCACTCTCCAATCCTAGATCCTCAATCCCCAATCCTCAATCCTTAATCCTCAATCTTCAACCCTCAGTCCCCAGTACTCAATCTTCAATCCTCAATTCTCAATCCTCAATCCTCAAGCCTCAGTCCTGAATCCTCAATCCTCAATCCTCAAACCTCAATCCTCAACCGTCAGTCCACGTCCTCAATCCTCAACCCTCAATACTCAATCCTCAATCTTCAACCATCAATACTCAATCTTCAATCCTCAATCCTCAATCCTCAATCCTCAATCCTCAATGTTAAACACACAACCCTCAACCATCAATCCTCAATACTCAATCCTCAATCTTCAATCCTCAATACTCAATTTTCAATACTCAATCCTCAATCCTCAATCCTCAATCATCAATCCTCAACCTTCAATACTCAACCCTCAATCCTCAATCCTCAATCCTCAATCCTCAATCCTCAATCATCAATCTTCAATCTTCAATACTCAATCCTCAATCCTCAATACTCAGTCCTCAATACTCATCCATCAATCCTCTATTCTCAATACTGACAAGAATATCCTGAATTCTCAGGATTCAATACTCAAACCTCAATCCTCAACCCTCAGCCCTCATCCTTCATCCTCAATCCTCAATCCTCAATCCTCAATCTTCAACCCTCAATACTCAATCATCAATCCTCAACCTTCAATACTCAACCCTCAATGCTCAATCCTCAATCCTCAATCCTCAATCATCAATCCTCAATCTTTAATACCCAATCCTCAAGCCTCAATACTCAATCCTCAATACTCAACCATCAAGCCTCAATTCTCAATACTGACTAGAATACCCTGAATGATCAGGATTCAATACTCAAACCTCAATCCTCAACCCTCAGCCCTCATCCTCAATCCTCAATCCACAATCCTCAATCCTCAATCTTCAATCCTCAATACTCAATCTTCAATCCTCAATCCTCAGTCCTCAAACATCAATTCTGAATCCTCAATCCTGAATCCTCAATATTCAGCCCTCAGTCCTCAACAATCAACAGTCGATCCTCAGTCCTCAATACAATAACCTCAACTCACAGTTTTCAATACTCAATCCCTACTCTTCAGTCTTCAAATCTAAATCCACAAACATCAATTCTCATCACTCAACCCTCAACACTCAATCCTCAATCTTCAATCCTCACTCCGCAATCCTCAATGTCCAATCCTCAATACTCAATCTTCAATCCTCAGTCCACAATTCTCAATCCTCAATACTCAATCCACAATCGTCAATCCTCAATCCCCAATCATCAATCTTCAATTCTCAATCCTCAATCCTCAATCCTCAATCCTTAATCTTCAATCCTCAATACTCAATCGTCAATCCTCAATCCTCAATCCTCAATCCTCAATACTCAACCATCAATCGTCAATTCTCAATGCTCAACAGAATATCCTGAATTCTCATGGTTCTATACTCAATCCACAATATTCAACAATCGTATCTCAATTCTCAATTCTCAATTCTCAACACTCAGTCCTCAATCCCCAATCTTGAATCCTCAATAATCAATCCCCAATCATAGATCCTCAATCCCCAATCCTCAATTCTTAATCCTCAATCTTCAATCCTCAATCCCCAGTCCTCAATCTTCAATCCTCAATGCTCAATCCTCAATCCTCGAGCCTCAGTCCTCAATCCTCAATCCTCAATCCTCAATCCCCAGACCTCAATCCTCAACCCTCAATACTCATTCCTCAATCTTCAATCATCAATACTCAATCTTCAATCCTCAATCCTCAATCCTCAATCCTCAATTTTCAATATTCAACACACAACCCTCAACCATCAATCCTCAATACTCAATCCTCAATCTTCAATCCTCAATACTCAATCCTCAATCCTCAATCCTCAATCCTCAATCCTCAATCATGAATCCTCAACCTTCAATACTCAACCCTCAATCTTCAATCCTCAATCTTCAATCCTCAATACTCAATCTTCAATCCTCAATCCTCAATCCTCAATCCTCAATCCTCAGTCATGAATACTCAATCTTCAATACTCAATCCTCAATCCTCAATCCTCAATTCTCATTCCTCAAACCTCAATCCTCAACCCTTAGTCCTCAACCTCAATTCTCAATTCTCAATCCTCAATCCTCAATACTCAATCTTCAATCCTCAATAATCAATCTCCAATCCTAGATACTCAATCACCAATCCTCAATCCTTAATCCTCAATCTTCAATCCTCAATCCCCGGTCCTCAATCTACAATCCTCAATCCTCAATCCTCAGTCCTCAATCCTCAATCCTCAATCCTCAAACCTCAACCCTCAACCGTCAGTCCTCGTCCTCAATCCTTAACCCTCAATCCTCAATCCTCAATCCTCAATTCTCATTCCTCAAACCTCAATCCTCAACCCTTAGTCCTCAACCTCAATTCTCAATTCTCAATCCTCAATCCTCAATCCTCAATCCTCAATCCTCAATCCTCAATATTCAATCCTCAATACTCAACCCTCAATCCTCAATACTCAATCCTCAATACTCAACCATCAATCCTCAATTCTCAATACTGACTAGCATATCCTGAATTCTCAGGATTCAATACTCAAACCTCAATCCTCAAACCTCAGCCCTCATTCTTCATCGTCAACCCTCAATCCTCAATCCTCAATCTTCAATGCTCAATACTCAATCTTCAATCCTCAATCCTCAATCCTCAATCCTCAGTCATCAATACTCAACCTTCAATACTCAACCCTCAAACCTCAATTCTCAATCCCCAAGCCTCAATCCTCATTCCTCAAACCTCAATCCTCAACCCTCAGTCCTCACCCTCAAATCTCAATTATCAATCCTCAATCCTCAATCCTCAATCTTCAATCCTCAATAATCAATCTCCAATCCTAGATACTCAATCCCCAATCCTGAATACTTAATCCTCAATCTTCAATCCTCAATCCCCGGTCCTCAATCTACAATCCTCAATGCTCAATCCTCAATCCTCAATCCTCAGTCCTCAATCCTCAATCCTCAAACCTCAATCCTCAACCCTCAATACTCATTCCTCAATCTTCAATCATCAATACTCAATCTTCAATCCTCAATCCTCAATCCTCAATGCTCAATCCTCAATCCTCAAGCCTCAGTCCTCAATCCTCAATCCTCAATTCTCAATCCTCAATCCTCAATCCTCAATCATCAATGTTCAACCTTCAATACTCAACCCTCAATCCTCAATCCTCAATCCTCAATCCTCAATCCTCAACCATCAATCCTCAATCTTCACTACCCAATCCTCAACACTCAATACTCAATCCTCAATACTGAACCATCAATCCTCAATTCTCAATACTGTCTAGAATATCCTGAATTCTCAGGATTCAATACTCAAACCTCAATCCTCAACCCTCAGCCCTCATTCTTCATCCTCAATCCTCAATCCTCAATCCTCAATCTTCAATCCTCAATACTCAATCTTCAATCCTCAATCCTCAATCCTCAATCCTCAATCATCAATCCTCAACCTTCAGTACTCAACCATCAATCCTCAATCCTCAATCCTCAATCCTCAATCATCAATCCTCAATCTTCAATACTCAATCCTCTATCATCAATCCTCAACCTTCAATACTCAAGCCTCAATCTTCAATCCTCAATCTTCAATCCTCAATACTCAATCTTCAATCCTCAATCCTCAATCCTCAATCCTCAATCCTCAATCCTCAGTCATGAATACTCAATCTTCAATACCCAATCCTCAATCCTCAATCCTCAATTCTCAATCCTCAAGCCTCAATCCTCATTCCTCAAACCTCAATCCTCAACCCTCAGTCCTGAACCTCAATTCTCAATTCTCAATCCTCAATCCTCAATCCTCAATCTTCAATCCTCAATAATCAATCTCCAATCCTAGATACTCAATCCCCAATCCTCAATCCTTAATCCTCAACCTTCAATCCTCAATCCCCTGTCCTCAATCTACAATCCTCAATGCTCAATCCTCAATCCTCAATCCTCAGTCCTCAATCCTCAATCCTCAATCCTCAAACCTCAACCCTCAACCGTCAGTCCTTGTCCTCAATCTTTAACCCTCAATCCTCAATCCTCAATCTTCAATCACCAATACTCAATCATCAATCCTCAATCCTCAATTCTCAATCCTCAATCCTCAACCCTCAATACTCAATCCTCAATATTCAATCCTCAGTCCCCAACCCTCAGTCTTCAATCCTCGATCCTCAATCCTCAATCCTCAATCCTCAATCCTCAATACTCAACCATCAATCCTCAATTCTCAATACACAATAGAATATCCTGAGTTCTCAGGATTCAATACCCAAACCTCAATCCTCAACCCTCAGCCCTCATTCTTCATCCTCAATCCTCAATCCTCAATCCTCAATCTTCAATCCTCAATACTCAATCTTCAATCCTCAATCCTCAATCCTCAATCCTCAGTCATCAATACTCAACCTTCAATACTCAACCCTCAAACCTCAATTCTCAATCCCCAAGCCTCAATCCTCATTCCTCAAACCTCAATCCTCAACCCTCAGTCCTCACCCTCAATTCTCAATTCTCTATCCTCAATCCTCAATCCTCAATCTTCAATCCTCAAAAATCAATCTCCAATCCTAGATACTCAATCCCCAATCCTCAATCCTTAATCCTCAATCTTCAATCCTCAGTCCCCGGTCCACAATCTACAATCCTCAATGCTCAATCCTCAATCCTCAATCCTCAGTCCTCAATCCTCAATCCTCAATCCTCAAACCTCAACCCTCAACCGTCATTCCTCGTCCTCAATCCTTAACCCTCAATCCTCAATCCTGAATCCTCAATCCTCAAACCTCAATCCTCAACCCTCAATACTCATTCCTCAATCTTCAATCATCAATACTCAATCTTCAATCCTCAATCCTCAATCCTCAATGCTCAATCCTCAATCCTCAAGCCTCAGTCCTCAATCCTGAATCCTCAATTCTCAATCCTCAATCCTCAATCCTCAATCATCAATGTTCAACCTTCAATACTCAACCCTCAATCCACAATCCTCAATCCTCAATCCTCAACCATCAATCCTCAATCTTCAATACCCAATCCTCAACACTCAATACTCAATCCTCAATACTGAACCATCAATCCTCAATTCTCAGTACTGTCTAGAATATCCTGAATTCTCAGGATTCAATACTCAAACCTCAATCCTCAACCCTCAGCCCTCATTCTTCATCCTCAATCCTCAATCCTCAATCCTCAATCTTCAATCCTCAATACTCAATCTTCAATCCTCAATCCTCAATCCTCAATCCTCAATCATCAATCCTCAACCTTCAGTACTCAACCATCAATCCTCAATCCTCAATCCTCAATCCTCAATCATCAATCCTCAATCTTCAATACTCAATCCTCTATCATCAATCCTCAACCTTCAATACTCAAGCCTCAATCTTCAATCCTCAATCTTCAATCCTCAATACTCAATCTTCAATCCTCAATCCTCAATCCTCAATCCTCAATCCTCAATCCTCAGTCATGAATACTCAATCTTCAATACCCAATCCTCAATCCTCAATCCTCAATTCTCAATCCTCAAGCCTCAATCCTCATTCCTCAAACCTCAATCCTCAACCCTCAGTCCTGAACCTCAATTCTCAATTCTCAATCCTCAATCCTCAATCCTCAATCTTCAATCCTCAATAATCAATCTCCAATCCTAGATACTCAATCCCCAATCCTCAATCCTTAATCCTCAACCTTCAATCCTCAATCCCCGGTCCTCAATCTACAATCCTCAATGCTCAATCCTCAATCCTCAATCCTCAGTCCTCAATCCTCAATCCTCAATCCTCAAACCTCAACCCTCAACCGTCAGTCCTTGTCCTCAATCCTTAACCCTCAATCCTCAATCCTCAATCTTCAATCACCAATACTCAATCATCAATCCTCAATCCTCAATTCTCAATCCTCAATCCTCAACCCTCAATACTCAATATTCAATATTCAATCCTCAGTCCCCAACCCTCAGTCTTCAATCCTCGATCCTCAATCCTCAATCCTCAATCCTCAACCCTCAATACTCAACCATCAATCCTCAATTCTCAATACCCAATAGAATATCCTGAGTTCTCAGGATTCAATACTCAAACCTCAATCCTCAACCCTCAGCCCTCATTCTTCATCCTCAATCCTCAATCCTCAATCCTCAATCTTCAATCCTCAATACTCAATCTTGAATCCTCAATCCTCAATCCTCAATCCTCAGTCATCAATACTCAACCTTCAATACTCAACCCTCAAACCTCAATTCTCAATCCCCAAGCCTCAATCCTCATTCCTCAAACCTCAATCCTCAACCCTCAGTCCTCACGCTCAATTCTCAATTCTCTATCTTCAATCCTCAATCCTCAATCCTCAATCCTCAATCATCAATCCTCAACCTTCAGTACTCAACCATCAATCCTCAATCCTCAATCCTCAATCCTCAATCATCAATCCTCAATCTTCAATACTCAATCCTCTATCATCAATCCTCAACCTTCAATACTCAAGCCTCAATCTTCAATCCTCAATCTTCAATCCTCAATACTCAATCTTCAATCCTCAATCCTCAATCCTCAATCCTCAATCCTCAATCCTCAGTCATGAATACTCAATCTTCAATACCCAATCCTCAATCCTCAATCCTCAATTCTCAATCCTCAAGCCTCAATCCTCATTCCTCAAACCTCAATCCTCAACCCTCAGTCCTGAACCTCAATTCTCAATTCTCAATCCTCAATCCTCAATCCTCAATCTTCAATCCTCAATAATCAATCTCCAATCCTAGATACTCAATCCCCAATCCTCAATCCTTAATCCTCAACCTTCAATCCTCAATCCCCTGTCCTCAATCTACAATCCTCAATGCTCAATCCTCAATCCTCAATCCTCAGTCCTCAATCCTCAATCCTCAATCCTCAAACCTCAACCCTCAACCGTCAGTCCTTGTCCTCAATCTTTAACCCTCAATCCTCAATCCTCAATCTTCAATCACCAATACTCAATCATCAATCCTCAATCCTCAATTCTCAATCCTCAATCCTCAACCCTCAATACTCAATCCTCAATATTCAATCCTCAGTCCCCAACCCTCAGTCTTCAATCCTCGATCCTCAATCCTCAATCCTCAATCCTCAATCCTCAATACTCAACCATCAATCCTCAATTCTCAATACACAATAGAATATCCTGAGTTCTCAGGATTCAATACCCAAACCTCAATCCTCAACCCTCAGCCCTCATTCTTCATCCTCAATCCTCAATCCTCAATCCTCAATCTTCAATCCTCAATACTCAATCTTCAATCCTCAATCCTCAATCCTCAATCCTCAGTCATCAATACTCAACCTTCAATACTCAACCCTCAAACCTCAATTCTCAATCCCCAAGCCTCAATCCTCATTCCTCAAACCTCAATCCTCAACCCTCAGTCCTCACCCTCAATTCTCAATTCTCTATCCTCAATCCTCAATCCTCAATCTTCAATCCTCAAAAATCAATCTCCAATCCTAGATACTCAATCCCCAATCCTCAATCCTTAATCCTCAATCTTCAATCCTCAGTCCCCGGTCCACAATCTACAATCCTCAATGCTCAATCCTCAATCCTCAATCCTCAGTCCTCAATCCTCAATCCTCAATCCTCAAACCTCAACCCTCAACCGTCATTCCTCGTCCTCAATCCTTAACCCTCAATCCTCAATCCTGAATCCTCAATCCTCAAACCTCAATCCTCAACCCTCAATACTCATTCCTCAATCTTCAATCATCAATACTCAATCTTCAATCCTCAATCCTCAATCCTCAATGCTCAATCCTCAATCCTCAAGCCTCAGTCCTCAATCCTGAATCCTCAATTCTCAATCCTCAATCCTCAATCCTCAATCATCAATGTTCAACCTTCAATACTCAACCCTCAATCCACAATCCTCAATCCTCAATCCTCAACCATCAATCCTCAATCTTCAATACCCAATCCTCAACACTCAATACTCAATCCTCAATACTGAACCATCAATCCTCAATTCTCAGTACTGTCTAGAATATCCTGAATTCTCAGGATTCAATACTCAAACCTCAATCCTCAACCCTCAGCCCTCATTCTTCATCCTCAATCCTCAATCCTCAATCCTCAATCTTCAATCCTCAATACTCAATCTTCAATCCTCAATCCTCAATCCTCAATCCTCAATCATCAATCCTCAACCTTCAGTACTCAACCATCAATCCTCAATCCTCAATCCTCAATCCTCAATCATCAATCCTCAATCTTCAATACTCAATCCTCTATCATCAATCCTCAATCCTCAATCCCCAATCCTCGTTCCTCAAACGTCAATCCTCAACCCTCAGTCCTCATCCTCAATTCTCAATACTCAATTCTCAATCCTCAATCCTCAATCCTCAGTCATAAATCCTCAATCTTCAATACTCAATCGTCAATCCTCAGTCCTCAATCCTCAATCCCCAATCCTCGTTCCTCAAACGTCAATCCTCAACCCTCAGTCCTCATCCTCAATTCTCAATACTCAATTCTCAATCCTCAATCCTCAGTCCTCAATCTTGAATCCTCAATAATCAAACTCCAATCCTAGATCCTCAATCCCCAATCCTCAATCCTTAATCCTCAATCTTCAATCCTCAATCCCGAGTCCTCAATGTTCAATCCTCAATGCTCAATCCTCAATCCTCAAGCCTCAGGCCCCAGTCGTCAATCCTCAATCCTCAATCCTCAAACCTCAATCCTCAACCGTCAGTCCCCGTCCTCAATCCTCAACCCTCAATACTCAATCCTCAATCTTCAATCATCAATACTCAACCTTCTATCCTCAATCCTCAATCCTCAATCCTCAATCCTCAATTCTCAATCCTCAATATTCAACACACAACCCTCAACCATCAATCCTCAATACTCAATCCTCAATCTTCAATCCTCAATACTCAATCTTCAATCCTCAATCCTCAATCGTCAATCCTCGATCCTCAATCCTCAGTCATGAATACTGAATCTTCAATACTCAGTCCTCAATCCTCAATCCTAAATTCTCAATCCTCAAGCCTCAATCCTCATTCCTCAAACCTCAATCCTCAACCCAAATTCCTCACCCTCAATTCTCAATTCTCAATCCTCTATCCTCAATCCTGAATCTTCAATCCTCAATAATCAATCTCCAATCCTAGATACTCAATCCCCAATCCTCAATCCTTAATCCCCAATCTTCAATCCTCAATCCCCGGTCCTCAATCTACAATCCTCAATGCTCAAACCTCAATCCTCAATCCTCAATCTTCAATCATCAATACTCAATCATCAATCATCAATCCTCAATTCTCAATCCTCAATCCTCAATCCCCAATATTCAACACACAACCCGCAACCATCAATCTTCAATAGTCAACCATCAATCCTCAATTCTCAATACTTAATAGAATATCCTGTATTCTCATGGTTCAATACTCAATCCACAATATTCAATAATCAAATCTCAATCCTCAAACATCAATTCTTAACACTCAATCCACAACACTCAGTCCTCTCTCTTCAATCCTCCATCCTCAATCCTCAATCCTCAAGCGTCAATCCTCAATCCTCAATCCTCAACTCTCAATCCTCAGTCCTCAAACCTCAATCCCGAATACACAATCCTGAATCCTCAGCCTTCAGCCCTCAGTCCTCAACAATCAACTGTCAATTCTCAATCCTCAATAGAGTATCCTCAATTCACAGTTTTCAATACTCAATCCCCATTCTTCAATCTTCAAATCTCAATCCACAAACATCAATTCCCGTCACTCAACCCTCAACACTCAGTCCTCAATCTTCAATCCTCAATCCTCAATCCTCAATCCTCAATCCTCAATCCTGAGTCCTCCAACCTCAATTCTGAATCCTCAATACTGAATCCTCAGTCTTCAGCCCTCAGTCCTCAACAATCAGTTGTCAATCCTCAATCCTCAATAGAATATCCTCAATTCACAGTTTTCAATAATCAATACTCAATCTGCAATCTTCAAACCTCTATCCACAAACATCAATTCTCATCACTCAACCCTCAACACTCAGTCCTCAATGTTCAATCCCCAATCCTCAATTCTCAATCTGCAATTCTCAATACTGTATCTTCAATCCTCAAACCTCAATCCTCAATCCACAATCCTCAATCCTCAGTCTTCAACCCTCAGTCCCCAATCCTCAGTCTTCAATCCTCGATCCTCAATCCTCAATCCTCAATCCTCAATCCTCAACCCTCAATCATCAATCCTCAATACTCAATCGTCAATCCTCAATCCTCAATTCTCAATACTCAATCCTCAATCCTAAATCATCAATCCACAATCTTCAATACTCAATCCTCAATCCTCAATCCTAAATCCTCAATACTCAACTATCAATGCTCAATTCTCAATACTCAATAGAATATCCTGAGTTCTCAGGATTCAATGCTCAAACCTCAACCCTCAACCCTCAGCCCTCATTCTCAATCCTCAATCCTCAATCCTCAATCCTAAATCACCAATCCACAATCTTCAATACCCAATCCTCAATCCTCAATCCTCAATCCTCAATACTCAACTATCAATCCACAATTCTCAATACTCAACAGAATATCCTGAGTTCTCAGGATTCAATTCTCAAACCTCAACCCTCAACCCTCAGCTCTCATTCTCAATCCTCAATTCTCAATCCTCAATCCTCAGTATTCAATCCTCAATACTCAATCTTCAATCCTCAATCCTCAATCCTCAATCCTCAATCCTCAATCCTCAGTCATCAATCCTCAATCTTCAATACTCAATCGTAAATCCTCAGTCCTCAATCCTCAATCCTCAATCCTCGTTCCTCAAACCTCAATCCTCAACCCTCAGTCCTCATCCTCAATTCTCAATTCTCAATTCTCAATCCTCAATCCTCAATCCTCATCTTGAATCCTCAATAATCAAACTCCAATCCTAGATCCTCAATCCCCATTCCTCAATCCTTAATACTCAATCTTCAATCCTCAATCCCCAGTCCTCAATCTTGAATCCTCAATGCTCAATCCTCAATCGTCAAGCCTCAGTCCTCAATCCTCAATCCTCAATCCTCAATCCTCAAACCTCAATCCTCAGCCGTCAGTCCCCGTCCTCAATCCTCAACCCTCAATACTCAATCCTCAGTCTTCAATCATCACTACTCAATCTTCAATCCTCAATCCTCAATCCTCAATCCCCAATCCTCAATCCTCAATATTCAACACACAACCCTCAACCATCAATCCTCAACCCTCAATACTCAATAGAATATCCTGAAATCTCAAGGTTCTATACTCAATCCACAATATTCAACAATCAAATCTCAATTCTCAATTCTCCATTCTCAACACTCAATCCTCAATCCTCAATCTTGAATCCTCAATAGTCAATCTCCAATCCTAGATCCTCAATCCCCAATCCTCAATCCTTAATCCTCAATCTTCAATCCTCAATCCCCAGTCCTCAATCCTCAATATTCAACACACAACCCTCAACCATCAATCCGCAATACTCAATCCTCAATCTTCAATCCTCAATACTCAATCTTCAATCCTCAATCCTCAATCCTCAATCCTCAATCATCAATCCTCAACCTACAATACTCAACCCTCAATCCTCAACCCTCAATCCTCAATCCTAAATCATCATTCCTCAATCTTCAATACTCAAACCTCAATCCTCAATACTCAATCCTCAATACTCAACCATCAATCCTCAATTCTCAATACTGACTAGAATATCCTGAATTCTCAGGATTCAATAATCAAACCTCAATCCTCAACCCTCAGCCCTCATTCTTCATCCTTAATCCTCAAACCTCAATCCTCAACCTTCAATCCTCAATACTCAAACTTCAATCCTCAATCCTCAGTCCTCAATCCTCAGTCATCAATACTCAACCTTCAATACTCAACCCTCAAACCTCAATTCTCAAACCTCAATCCTCAATCCTCATTCCTCAAACCTCAATCCTCAACCGTCAGTCCTCACCCTCAATTCTCAATCCTCAATCCTCAAACCTCAATCCTCAACCGTCAGTCCCCGTCCTCAATCCTCAAACCGCAATACTAATTCCTCAATCTTCAATCATCAATACTCAATCTTCAATCCTCAATCCTCAATCCTCAAGCCTCAATCCTCAATCCTCAATCATCAATCCTCAACCTTCAATACTCAACCCTCAATCCTCAATCCTCAATCCTCAATCCTCAATCATCAATCCTCAATCTTCAATACTCAATCCTCAACCCTCAATACTCAATACTCAATACTCAACCATCAATCCTCAATCCTCAATTCTCAATCCTCAAGCCTCAATCCTCATTCCTCAAACCTCAATCCTCAACCTTCAGTCCTCACCCTCAATTCTCAGTTCTCAATACTCAATCCTCAATCCTCAATCTTCAATCCTCAATAATCAATCCTCAATCCTCAATATTCAATCCTCAATACTCAATCTTCAATCCTTAATCCTCAATCTTCAATCCTCAATCCCCAGTCCTCAATGTTCAATCCTCAATGGTCAATCCTCAATCCTCAAGCCTCAGTCATCAATCCTCAATCCTCAATCCTCAATCCTCAAACCTCAATCCTCAACCGTCAGTCCCCGTCCTCAATCCTCAAACCGCAATACTAATTCCTCAATCTTCAATCATCAATACTCAATCTTCAATCCTCAATCCTCAATCCTCAAGCCTCAATCCTCAATATTCACCACACAACGCTCAACCATCAATCCTCAATACTCAATACTCAATCTTCAATACTCAATACTCAATCTTCAATCCTCAATCCTCAATCCTCAATCCTCAATCATCAATCCTCAACCTTCAATACTCAACCCTCAATCCTCAATCCTCAGTCCTCAATCCTCAATCATCAGTCCTCAATCTTCAATACTCAATCCTCAACCCTCAATACTCAATCCTCAATACCCAACCATCAATCCTCAATTCTCAATACTGTCTAGAATATCCTGAATTCTCAGGATTCAATACTCAAACCTCAATCCTCAACCCAGAGCCCTCATCCTTCATCCTGAATCCTCAATCCTCAATCCTCAATCCTCAATCCTCAGTCATGAATACTCAATCTTCAATACTCAATCCTCAATCGTCAATCCTCAATTCTCAATCCTCAAGCCTCAATCCTCATTCCTCAAACCTCAATCCTCAACCCTCAGTCCTCACGCTCAATTCTCAATTCTCAATATTCAATCCTCAATCCTCAATCTTCAATCCTCAATAATCAATTCCCAATCCTAGATACTCAATCCCCAATCCTCAATCCTTAATCCTCAATCTTCAATCCATAATCCCCGGTCCTCAATCTACAATCCTCAATGCTCAATCCTCAATCCTCAATCCTCAAACCTCAACACTCAGCTGTCAGTCCTCGTCCTCAATCCTTAACCCCTCAATCCTCAGTCCTCAATCTTCAATCATCAATACTCAATCATCAATCCTCAATCCTCAATACTCAATCTTCAATCCTCAATCCTCAATTCTCAATCCTCAATCCTCAATCCTCAATACTCAGTCCTCAATACTCAACCATCAATCCTCAATTCTCAATACTCAATAGAATATCCTGAGTTCTCAGGATTCAATACTAAAACCTCAATCCTCAACCCACAGCCCTCACTCTCAATCCTCAATCCTCAATCCTCAATCCTCAATATTCAATCCTCAATACTCAATCTTCAATCCTCAATCCTCAATCCTCAATCCTCAATCTTCAATACTCAATCCTCAGTCATAAATCCTCAATCTTCAATGCTCAATCGTCAATCCTCAATCCTCAATCCTCAATCCTCAATCCTCAATATTCAACACACAACAATCAACCATCAATCCTCAATCCTCAATACTCAACAGAGTATCCTGAATTCTCAGGGTTCTATACTCAATCCACAATATTCAACAATCAAATCTCAATTCTCAATTCTCCATTCTCAACACTCAATCCTCAATCCTCAATCTTGAATCCTCAATAATCAATCTCCAATCCTAGATCCTCAATCCCCAATCCTCAATCCTTAATCCTCAATCTTCAATCCTCAATCCCCAGTCCTCAATGTTCAATCCTCAATGCTCAATCCTCAATCCTCAAGCCTCAGTCCTCAGTCCTCAATCCTCAATCCTCAATCCTCAAACCTCAATCCTCAACCGTCAGTCCCCGTCCTCAATCCTCAACCCTCAATACTCAATCCTCAATCTTCAATCATCAATACTCAACCTTCTGTCCTCAATCCTCAATCCTCAATCCTCAATCCTCAATCCTCAATCCTCAATATTCAACACACAACACTCAACCATCAATCCTCAATTCTCAATAGTCAATAGAATATCCTGAATTCTCATGGTCCTACACTCAATCCACAATGTTCAACAATCAAATCTCAATTCTCAATTCTCAATTCTCGACACTCAATCCTCAATCCTCAATCTTGAATCCTCAATAATCAATTTCCAATCCTAGATCCTCAATCCCCAATCCTCAATCCTTAACTCTCAATCTTCAATCCTCAATCCCCAGTCCTCAATCTTGAATCCTCAATGCTCAATCCTCAATCCTCAAGCCTCAGTCCTCAATCCTCAATCTTCAATCCTCAAACCTCAATCCTCAAGCGTCAGTCCTCGTCCTCAATCCTCAACCCTCAATACTCAATCCTCAATCTTCAATCATCAATACTCAATCTTCAATCCTCAATCCTCGAACCTCAATCCTCAATCCTCAATATTCAACACACAACCCTCAACCATCAATCCTCAATACTCAATCCTCAATCTTCAATCCTCAATACTCAATCTTCAATCCTCAATCCTCAATACTCAATCCTCAATCATCAATCCTCAACCTTCAATACTCAACCCTCAATCCTCAATCCTCAATCCTCAATCCTCAATCCTCAATCATCAATCCTCAATCTTCAATACTCAATCCTCAACCCTCAATACTCAATCCTCAATACTCAACCATCAATCCTCAATTCTCAATACTGTCTAGAATATCCTGAATTCTCAGGATTCAATACTCAAACCTCAATCCTCAACCCTCAGCCCTCATTCTTCATCCTCAATCCTCAATCCTCAATCCTCAATCTTCAATCCTCAATACTCAATCTTCAATCCTCAATCCTCAATCCTCAATCCTCAATCATCAATCCTCAACCTTCAGTACTCAACCATCAATCCTCAATCCTCAATCCTCAATCCTCAATCATCAATCCTCAATCTTCAATACTCAATCCTCAATCCTCAATACTCAATCCTCAATACTCAACCATCAATTCTCAATTCTCAATGCAGACTAGAATATCCTGAATTCTCAGGATTCAATACTCAAACATCAATCCTCAACACTCAGCCCTCATCCTTCATCCTCAATCCTTAATCTTCAATCCTCAATCTTCAATCCTCAATACTCAATCTTCGATCCTCAATCCTCAATCCTCAATCCTCAATCCTCAATACTCAATCCTCAATCCTCAATCCTCAATTCTCAATCCTCAAGCCTCAATCCTCATTCCTCAAACCTTAATCCTCAACCTTCAGTCCTCACCCTCAATTCTCAGTTCTCAATACTCAATCCTCAATCCTCAATCTTCAATCCTCAATAATCAATCCTCAATACTCAATATTCAATCCTCAATACTCAATCTTTAATCCTCAATCCTCAATCCTCAATCCTCAATCCTCAATCCTCAGTCATAAATCCTCAATCTTCAATACTCAATCGTCAATCCTCAGTCCTCAATCCTCAATCCTCAATCCTCGTACCTCAAACCTCAATCCTCAACCCTCAGTCCTCATCCTCAATTCTCAATTCTCAATTCTCAATCCTCAATATTCAATCCTCAATCTTGAATCCTCAATAATCAAACTCCAATCCTAGATCCTCAATCCCCAATCCTCAATCCTTAATCCTCAATCTTCAATCCTCAATCCCCAGTCCTCAATGTTCAATCCTCAACGCTCAATCCTCAATCCTCAAGCCTCAGTCATCAATCCTCAATCCTCAATCCTCAATCCTCAAACCTCAATCCTCAACCGTCAGTCCCCGTCCTCAATCCTCAAACCACAATACTAATTCCTCAATCTTCAATCATCAATCTTG
This sequence comes from Calliopsis andreniformis, assembly GCF_051401765.1. NCBI lineage: Eukaryota > Metazoa > Arthropoda > Insecta > Hymenoptera > Andrenidae > Calliopsis > Calliopsis andreniformis. The sequence continues at coordinate 634,531 of NW_027480603.1, forward strand.
AATCCTCAATAATCAAACTCCAATCCTAGATCCTCAATCCCCAATCATCAATCCTTAATCCTCAATCTTCAATCCTCAATCCCCAGTCCTCAATCTTCAATCCTCAATGCTCTATCTTCAATCCTCAATCTTCAATCCTCAATACTCAATCTTCAATCCTCAATCCTCAATCCTCAATCCTCAATCCTCAATCCTCAGTCATGAATACTCAATCTTCAATACTCAATCCACAATCCTCAATCCTCAATTCTCAATCCTCAAGCCTCAATCCTCATTCCTCAAACCTCATTCCTCAACCCTCGGTCCTCACCATCAATTCTCAATTCTCAATCCACAATCCTCAATCCTCTATATTCAATCCTCAATAATCAATATCCAATCCTAGATACTCAATCCCCAATCCTCAATCCTTAATCCTCAATCTTCAATCCTCAATCCCCGGTCCTCAATCTACAATCCTCAACGCTCAATCCTCAATCCTCAATCCTCAGTCCTCAACCCTCAGTCCTCAATCCTCAAACCTCAAACCTCAACCGTCAGTCCTCGTCCTCAATCCTTAACCCTCAATCCTCAATCCTCAATCTTCAATCATCAATACTCAATCATCAATCCTCGATCCTCAATTCTCAATCCTCATTCCTCAATCCTCAATATTCAACACACAACCCTCAACCATCAATCCTCAATAGTCAACCATCAATCCTCAATTCTCAATACTCAATAGAATATCCTGAATTCTCATGGTTCAATACTCAATCCACAATATTCAATAATCAAATCTCAATCCTCAAACATCAATTCTTAACACTCAATCCACAACACTCAGTCCTCTCTCTTCAATCCTCCATCCTCAATCCTCAATCCTCAAGCGTCAATCCTCAATCCTCAATCCCCAACTCTCAATCCTCAGTCCTCAAACCTCAATCCCGAATCCTCAATCCCGAATCCTCAACCTTCAGCCCTCAGTCCTCAGCAATCAACTGTCAATTCTCAATCCTCAATAGAATATCCTCAATTCACAGTTTTCTATACTCAATCCCCATTCTTCAATCTCCAAATCTCAATCCACAAACATCAATTCCCATCACTCAAACCTTAACACTCAGTCCTCAATCTTCAATCCTCAATCCTCAATCCTCAATCTTCAATCCTCAATACTCAATCTTCAATCCTCAATCCCCAATTCTCCATCCTCAATACTCAATCCTCAATCGTCAATCCTCAATCCCCAATCCTCAATCTTCGATCCTCAATGCTCAATCCTCAATCCTCAATCCTCAGTCTTCAATCCTCTATACTCAATCTTCAATCCTCAATCCTCAACCCTCAATCCTCAATCCTCAATCCTCAATCCTCAGTCTACAATACTCGATCCTCAGCCCTCAATCCTCAGTCCTCAAACCTCAATCCTGAATCCTCAGACCTGTATCCTGAATCTTCAGCCCACAGTCCTCAACAATCAGTTGTCAATCCTCAATCCTCAATAGAATATCCCAATTCACAGCTTTCAATACTCAATGCTCAATCTGCAATCTTCAAATCTCTAACCACAATCAACAATTCTCATCACTCAACCCTCAACACTCAGTCACCAATCCTCAATCCTCAATCCTCAATCTGCAATCCTCAGTCCCCAATCCTCAGTCTTGAATCCTCGATCCTCAATCCTCAATCCTCAACCCTCAATACTCAATCCTCAATACTCAACCCTCAATCCTCAATCCTCAATCCTCAAGCCTCAGTCCTCAATCCTCAATCCTCAATACTCAACCCTCAATCCTCAATCCTCAACCCTCAATCCTCAATCATCAATCCTCAATCTTCAATACTCAATCCTCAATCCTCAATACTCAATCCTCAATACTCAACCATCAATCCTCAATTCTCAATACTGACTAGAATATCCCGAATTCTCAGGATACAATACTCAAACCTCAATCCTCAGCACTCAGCCCTCATCCTTCATCCTCAATCCTCAATCCTCAATCCTCAATCCCCAATCCTCAATCCTTAATCCCCAATCTTCAATCCTCAATCCCCGGTCCTCAATCTACAATCCTCAATGATCAACCCTCAATCCTCAATCCTCAATCTTCAATCATCAATACTCAATCATCAATCCTCAATCCACAATTCTCAATCCTCAATCCTCAATCCCCAATATTCAACACACAACCCGCAACCATCAATCCTCAATGGTCAACCATCAATCCTCAATTCTCAATACTTAATAGAATATCCTGTATTCTCATGGTTCAATACTCAATCCACAATATTCAATAATCAAATCTCAATCCTCAAACATCAATCCTTAACACTCAATCCACAACATTCAGTCCTCTCTCTTCAATCCTCCATCCTCAATCCTCAATCCTCAGGCGTCAATCCTCAATCCTCAATCCTCAGCTCTCAATCCTCAGTCCTCAAACCTCAATCCAGAATACACAATCCTGAATCCTCAACCTTCAGCCCTCAGTCCTCAACAATCAACTGTCAATTCTCAATCCTCAATAGAATATCCTCAATTCACAGTTTTCAATACTCAATCCCCATTCTTCAATATTCAAATCTCAATCCACAAACATCAATTCCCGTCACTCAACCCTCAACACTCAGACCTCAATCTTCAATCCTCAATCCTCAATCCTCAATCTTCAATCCTCAATAGTCAATCTTCAATCCTCAATCCTCAATACTCAATCCTCAATCATCAATCCTCAACCTTCAATACTCAACCCTCAATCCTCAATCCTCAATCCTCAATCCTCAATCCTCAATCATCAATCCTCAATCTTCAATACTCAATCCTCAACCCTCAATACTCAATCCTCAATACTCAACCATCAATCCTCAATTCTCAATACTGTCTAGAATATCCTGAATTCTCAGGATTCAATACTCAAACCTCAATCCTCAACCCTCAGCCCTCATTCTTCATCCTCAATCCTCAATCCTCAATCCTCAATCTTCAATCCTCAATACTCAATCTTCAATCCTCAATACTCAATCTTTAATCCTCAATCCTCAATCCTCAATCCTCAATCCTCAATCCTCAGTCATAAATCCTCAATCTTCAATACTCAATCGTCAATCCTCAGTCCTCAATCCTCAATCCTCAATCCTCGTACCTCAAACCTCAATCCTCAACCCTCAGTCCTCATCCTCAATTCTCAATTCTCAATTCTCAATCCTCAATATTCAATCCTCAATCTTGAATCCTCAATAATCAAACTCCAATCCTAGATCCTCAATCCCCAATCCTCAATCCTTAATCCTCAATCTTCAATCCTCAATCCCCAGTCCTCAATGTTCAATCCTCAACGCTCAATCCTCAATCCTCAAGCCTCAGTCATCAATCCTCAATCCTCAATCCTCAATCCTCAAACCTCAATCCTCAACCGTCAGTCCCCGTCCTCAATCCTCAAACCACAATACTAATTCCTCAATCTTCAATCATCAATCTTGAATCCTCAATAATCAAACTCCAATCCTAGATCCTCAATCCCCAATCCTCAATCCTTAATCCTCAATCTTCAATCCTCAATCCCCAGTCCTCAATCTTCAATCCTCAATGCTCAATCTTCAATCCTCAATCTTCAATCCTCAATACTCAATCTTCAATCCTCAATCCTCAATCCTCAATCCTCAATCCTCAATCCTCAATCCTCAGTCATGAATACTCAATCTTCAATACTCAATCCACAATCCTCAATCCTCAATTCTCAATCCTCAAGCCTCAATCCTCATTCCTCAAACCTCATTCCTCAACCCTCAGTCCTCACCATCAATTCTCAATTCTCAATCCACAATCCTCAATCCTCAATATTCAATCCTCAATAATCAATATCCAATCCTAGATACTCAATCCCCAATCCTCAATCCTTAATCCTCAATCTTCAATCCTCAATCCCCGGTCCTCAATCTACAATCCTCAACGCTCAATCCTCAATCCTCAATCCTCAGTCCTCAACCCTCAGTCCTCAATCCTCAAACCTCAAACCTCAACCGTCAGTCCTCGTCCTCAATCCTTAACCCTCAATCCTCAATCCTCAATCTTCAATCATCAATACTCAATCATCAATCCTCGATCCTCAATTCTCAATCCTCATTCCTCAATCCTCAATATTCAACACACAACCCTCAACCATCAATCCTCAATAGTCAACCATCAATCCTCAATTCTCAATACTCAATAGAATATCCTGAATTCTCATGGTTCAATACTCAATCCACAATATTCAATAATCAAATCTCAATCCTCAAACATCAATTCTTAACACTCAATCCACAACACTCAGTCCTCTCTCTTCAATCCTCCATCCTCAATCCTCAATCCTCAAGCGTCAATCCTCAATCCTCAATCCCCAACTCTCAATCCTCAGTCCTCAAACCTCAATCCCGAATCCTCAATCCCGAATCCTCAACCTTCAGCCCTCAGTCCTCAGCAATCAACTGTCAATTCTCAATCCTCAATAGAATATCCTCAATTCACAGTTTTCTATACTCAATCCCCATTCTTCAATCTCCAAATCTCAATCCACAAACATCAATTCCCATCACTCAAACCTTAACACTCAGTCCTCAATCTTCAATCCTCAATCCTCAATCCTCAATCTTCAATCCTCAATACTCAATCTTCAATCCTCAATCCCCAATTCTCCATCCTCAATACTCAATCCTCAATCGTCAATCCTCAATCCCCAATCCTCAATCTTCGATCCTCAATGCTCAATCCTCAATCCTCAATCCTCAGTCTTCAATCCTCTATACTCAATCTTCAATCCTCAATCCTCAACCCTCAATCCTCAATCCTCAATCCTCAATCCTCAGTCTACAATACTCGATCCTCAGCCCTCAATCCTCAGTCCTCAAACCTCAATCCTGAATCCTCAGACCTGTATCCTGAATCTTCAGCCCACAGTCCTCAACAATCAGTTGTCAATCCTCAATCCTCAATAGAATATCCCAATTCACAGCTTTCAATACTCAATGCTCAATCTGCAATCTTCAAATCTCTAACCACAATCAACAATTCTCATCACTCAACCCTCAACACTCAGTCACCAATCCTCAATCCTCAATCCTCAATCTGCAATCCTCAGTCCCCAATCCTCAGTCTTGAATCCTCGATCCTCAATCCTCAATCCTCAACCCTCAATACTCAATCCTCAATACTCAACCCTCAATCCTCAATCCTCAATCCTCAAGCCTCAGTCCTCAATCCTCAATCCTCAATACTCAACCCTCAATCCTCAATCCTCAACCCTCAATCCTCAATCATCAATCCTCAATCTTCAATACTCAATCCTCAATCCTCAATACTCAATCCTCAATACTCAACCATCAATCCTCAATTCTCAATACTGACTAGAATATCCCGAATTCTCAGGATACAATACTCAAACCTCAATCCTCAGCACTCAGCCCTCATCCTTCATCCTCAATCCTCAATCCTCAATCCTCAATCCCCAATCCTCAATCCTTAATCCCCAATCTTCAATCCTCAATCCCCGGTCCTCAATCTACAATCCTCAATGATCAACCCTCAATCCTCAATCCTCAATCTTCAATCATCAATACTCAATCATCAATCCTCAATCCACAATTCTCAATCCTCAATCCTCAATCCCCAATATTCAACACACAACCCGCAACCATCAATCCTCAATGGTCAACCATCAATCCTCAATTCTCAATACTTAATAGAATATCCTGTATTCTCATGGTTCAATACTCAATCCACAGTATTCAATAATCAAATCTCAATCCTCAAACATCAATCCTTAACACTCAATCCACAACATTCAGTCCTCTCTCTTCAATCCTCCATCCTCAATCCTCAATCCTCAGGCGTCAATCCTCAATCCTCAATCCTCAGCTCTCAATCCTCAGTCCTCAAACCTCAATCCAGAATACACAATCCTGAATCCTCAACCTTCAGCCCTCAGTCCTCAACAATCAACTGTCAATTCTCAATCCTCAATAGAATATCCTCAATTCACAGTTTTCAATACTCAATCCCCATTCTTCAATATTCAAATCTCAATCCACAAACATCAATTCCCGTCACTCAACCCTCAACACTCAGACCTCAATCTTGAATCCTCAATCCTCAATCCTCAATCTTCAATCCTCAATAGTCAATCTTCAATCTTCAATCCCCGATTCTCCATCCTCAATACTCAATCCTCAATACTCAACTATCAATCCTCAATTTTCAATACTCAATAGAATATCCTGAGTTCTCAGGATTCAATACTCAAACCTCAACCTTCAACACTCAGCCCTCATTCTCAATCCTCAATCCTCAATCCTCAATCCTCAATGCTCAATCCTCAATCCTCAAGCCTCAGTCCTCAATCCTCAATCCTCAATCCTCAATCCTCAATCCTCAATCCTCAATCATCAATCCTCAACCTTCAATACTCAACCCTCAATCCTCAATCCTCAATCCTCAATCCTCAATCATTAATCCTCAATCTTCAATACTCAATCCTCAACCCTCAATACTCAATCCTCAATACTCAACCATCAATCCTCAATTCTCAATTCTGTCTAGAATATCCCGAATTCTCAGGATTCAATACTCAAACCCCAATCCTCAACCCTCAGCCCTCATTCTTCATCCTCAATCCTCAATCCTCAATCCTCAATCTTCAATCCTCAATACTCAATCTTCAATCCTCAATCCTCAATCCTCAATCCTCAATCATCAATACTCAACCTTCAGTACTCAACCATCAATCCTCAATCCTCAATCCTCAATCCTCAATCATCAATCCTCAATCTTCAATACTCAATCCTCAATCCTCAATACTCAATCCTCAATACTCAACCATCAATACTCAATTCTCAATGCTGACTAGAATATCCTGAATTCTCAGGATTCAATACTCAAACCTCAATCCTCAACCCTCAGCCCTCATCCTTCATCCTCAATCCTCAATCTCCAATCCTCAACCTTCAATCCTCAATACTCAATCTTCAATCTTCAATCCTCAATCCTCAATCCTCAATCCTCAATCCTCAGTCATGAATACTCAATCTTCAATACTCAATCCTCAATCCTCAATCCTCAATTCTCAATCCTCAAGCCTCAATCCTCATTCCTCAAACCTCAATCCTCAACCCTCAGTCCTCACCCTCAATTCTCAGCTCTCAATCCTCAATCCTCAATCCTCAATCTTCAATCCTCAATAATCAATCCTCAATCCTCAATATTCAATCCTCAATACTCAATCTTCAATCCTCAATCCTCAATCCTCAATCCTCAGTCATAAATCCTCAATCTTCAATACTCAATCGTCAATCCTCAGTCCTCAATCCTCAATCCTCAATCCTCGTTCCTCAAACCTCAATCCTCAACCCTCAGTCCTCATCCTCAATTCTCAATTCTCAATCCTCAATACTCAATATTCAATCCTCATTCTTGAATCCTCAATAATCAAACTCCAATCCTAGATCCTCAATCCCCAAACCTCAATCCTTAATCCTCAATCTTCAATCCTCAATCCCCAGTCCTCAATGTTTAATCCTCAATGCTCAATCCTCAATCCTCAAGCCTCAGTCATCAATCCTCAATCCTCAATCCTCAATCCTCAAACCTCAATCCTCAACCGTCAGTCCCCGTCCTCAATCCTCAAACCACAATACTAATTCCTCAATCTTCAATCATCAATACTCAATCTTCAATCCTCGATCCACAATCCTCAAACCTCAATCCTCAATATTCACCACACAACACTCAACCATCAATCCTCAATACTCAATACACAATCTTCAATCCTCAATACTCAATCTTCAATCCTCAATCCTCAATCCTCAATCCTCAATCATCAATCCTCAACCGTCAATACTCAACCCTCAATGCTCAATCCTCAATCCTCAATCCTCAATCATCAATCCTCAATCTTCAATACTCAATCCTCAATCCTCAATACTCAATCCTCAATTCTCAATGCTGTCTAGAATATCCTGAATTCTCAGGATTCAATACTCAAACCTCAGTCCTCAACCCTCAGCCCTCATCCTTCATACTGAATCCTCAATCCTCAATCCTCAATCCTCAATCCTCAGTCTTGAATCCTCAATAATCAAACTCCAATCCTAGATCCTCAATCCCCAATCCTCAATCCTTAATCCTCAATCTTCAATCCTCAATCCCCAGTCCTCAATCTTCAATCCTCAATGCTCAATCCTCAATCCTCAAGCCTCAGTCCTCAATCCTCAATCCTCAATCCCCAATCCTCAAACCTCAATCCTCAACCGTCAGTCCCCGTCCTCAATCCTCAAACCACAATACTAATTCCTCAATCTTCAATCATCAATACTCAATCTTCAATCCTCAATCCTCAATCCTCAACCCTCAATCCTCAATATTCACCACACAACCATCAACGATCAATCCTCAATGCTCAATCCTCAATCTTCAATCCTCGATACTCAATCTTCAATCATCAATCCTCAATCCTCAATCCTCAATCCTCAATCATCAATCATCAATCCTCAACCTTCAATACTTAACCCTCAATCCTCAATCCTCAATCCTCAATCCTCAATCATCAATCCTCAATCTTCAATACTCAATCCTCGATCCTCAATACTCAATCCTCAATACTCAACCATCAATCCTCAATTCTCAATACTGTCTAGAATATCCTGAATTCTCAGGATTCAATACTCAAACCTCAATCCTCAACCCTCAGCCCTCATCCTTCATCCTCAATCCTCAATCCTCAATCCTCAATCCTCAATCTTCAATCCTCAATACTCAATCTTCAATCCTCAATCCTTAATCCTCAATCCTCAATCATCAATCCTCAACCTTCAGTACTCAACCCTCAATCCTCAATCCTCAATCCTCAATCCTCAATCATCAATCATCAATCTTCAATAATCAACCCTCAATCCTCAATACTCAATCCTCAATACTCAACCATCAATCCTCAATTCTCAATGCTGACTAGAATATCCTGAATTCTCAGGATTCAATACTCAAACCTCAATCCTCAACCCTCACCCCTCATTCTTCATCCTCAATCCTCAATCTTCAATCCTCAAACTTCAATCCGCAATACTTAACCTTCAATCCTCAATCCTCAATCCTCAATTCTCAATCCTCAGTCCTCAAACCTCAATCCCGAATACACAATCCTGAATCCTCAACCTTCAGCCCTCAGTCCTCAACAATCAACAGTCAATTCTCAATCCTCAATACAATATCCTCAATTCACTGTTTTCAATACTCAATCCCCATTCTTCAATCTTCAAATCTCAATCCACAAACATCAATTCCCGTCACTCAACCCTCAACACTCAGTCCTCAATCTTCAATCCTCAATCCTCGATCCTCAATCTTCAATCCTCAATAGTCAATTTTCAATCTTCAATCCCCGATTCTCCATCCTCAATACTCAATACTCAATCGTCAATCCTCAATCCCCAAACCTCAATCTTCAATCCTCAATGCTCAATCCTCAATCCTCAATCTTCAATCCTCAATACTCAATCTTCAATCCTCAGTCCTCAATCCTCAATCCTCAATCCTGAATCCTCAATCCTCAATCCTCAGACTACAATACTCAAACCTCAATCCTCAAACCTCAGCCCTCCTTCTCAATCCTCAATCCTCAATCCTCAATCCTCAATCCTCAGTCCTCAAACCTCAATTCTGAATCCTCAATACTGAATCCTCAATCTTCAGCCCTCAGTCCTCAACAATCAGTTGTCAATCCTCAATCCTCAATAGAATATCCTCAATTCACAGTTTTCAATACTCAATACTCAATCTGCAATCTTCAAACCTCTATCCACAGACATCAATTCTCATCACTCAACCTTCAACACTCAGTCCTCAATCTTCAATCCCCAATCCTCAATTATCAATCTTCAATTCTCAATACTGTATCTTCAGTCCTCAAACCTCAATCCTCAATCCACAATCCTCAATCCTCAGTCTTCAATCCTCAGTCCCCAATCCTCAGTCTTCAATCCTCGATCCTCAATCCTCAATCCTCAATCCTCAATCCTCAACCCTCAATCATCAATCCTCAATACTCAATCTTCAATCCTCAATCCTCAATTCTCAATACTCAATCCTCAATCCTAAATCATCAATCCACAATCTTCAATACTCAATCCTCAATCCTCAATCCTCAATCCTCAATACTCAACTATCAATCCTCAATTCTCAATACTCAATAGAATATCCTGAGTTCTCAGGATTCAATACTCAAACCTCAACCCTCAACACTCACAACTCATTCTCAATCCTCAATCCTCAATCCTCAATCCTCAATATTCAATCCTCAATACTCAATCTTCAATCCTCAATCCTCAATCCTCAATCCTCAATCCTCAATCCTCATCTTGAATCCTCAATAATCAAACTCCAATCCTAGATCCTCAATCCCCATTCCTCAATCCTTAATCCTCAATCTTCAGTCCTCAATCCCCAGTCCTCAATCTTCAATCCTTAATGCTCAATCCTCAATCTTCAAGCCTCAGTCCTCAATCCTCAATCCTCAATCCTCAATCCTCGAACCTCAATCCTCAACCCTCAGTCCTCACGCTCAATTCTCAGTTCTCAATCCTCAATCCTCAATCCTCAATCTTCAATCCTCAATAATCAATCCTCAATCCTCAATATTCAATCCTCAATACTCAATCTTCAATCCTCAATCCTCAATCCCCAAGCCTCAGTCCTCAATCCTCAATCCTCAATACTCAACCATCAATCCTCAATCCTCAACGCTCAATCCTCAATCATCAATCCTCAATCTTCAATACTCAATCCTCAATCCTCAATACTCAATCCTCAATACCCAACCATCAATCCTCAATTCTCAATACTGACTAGAATATCCCGAATTTTCAGGATTCAATACTCAAACCTCAATCCTCAACCCTCAGCCCTCATCCTTCATCCTCAATCCTCAATCTTCAATCCTCAATTTTCAATTCTCAATACTCAATCTTCAATCCTCAATCCTCAATCCTCAATCCTCAATCCTCAATCCTCAATCCTCAGTCATGAATACTCAATCTTCAATACTCAGTCCTCAACCCTCAATCCTCAATTCTCAATCCTCAAGCCTCAATCCTCATTCCTCAAACCTCAATCCTCAACCCAAATTCCTCACCCTCAATTCTCAATTCTCAATCCTCAATCCTCAATCCTCAATCTTCAATCCTCAATAATCAATCTCCAATTCTAGATACTCAATCCCCAATCCTCAATCCTTAATCCCCAATCTTCAATCCTCAATCGCCGGTCCTCAATCTACAATCCTCAATGATCAATCCTCAATCCTCAATCCTCAATCTTCAATCATCAATACTCAATCATCAATCCTCAATCCTCAATTCTCAATCCTCAATCCTCAATCCCCATTATTCAACACACAACCCGCAACCGTCAATCCTCAATAGTCAACCATCAATCCTCAATTCTCAATACTTAACAGAATATCCTGTATTCTCATGGTTCAATACTCAATCCACAATATTCAATAATCAAATCTCAATCCTCAAACATCAATCCTTAACACTCAATCCACAACACTCAGTCCTCTCTCCTCAATCCTCCATCCTCAATCCTCAATCCTCAAGCGTCAATCCTCAATCCTCAATCCTCAGCTCTCAATCCTCAGTCCTCAATCCTCAATCCCGAATACACAATCCTGAATCCTCAACCTTCAGCCCTCAGTCCTCAACAATCAACTGTCAATTCTCAATCATCAATAGAATATCCTCAATTCACAGTTTTCAATACTCAATCCCCATTCTTCAATCTTCAAATCTCAATCCACAAACATCAATTCCCGTCACTCAACCCTCAACACTCAGTCCTCAATCTTCAATCCTCAATCCTCAATCCTCAATCTTCAATCCTCAATAGTCAATCTTCAATCTTCAATCCTCAATTCTCAATACTCAATCCTCAATCCTAAATCATCAATCCACAATCTTCAATACTCAATCCTCTATCCTCAATCCTCAATCCTCAATACTCAACTATCAATCCTCAATTCTCAATACTCAACAGAATATCCTGAGTTCTCAGGATTCAATACTCAAACCTCAACCCTCAAACCTCAGTCCTCATCCTCAATCCTCAATTCTCAATCCTCAATCCTCAATACTCAACCATGAATCCTCAATTCTCAATTCTCAATAGAATATCCTGAGTTCTCAGGATCCAATACTCAAACCTCAATCCTCAACCCTCAGCCCACATTCTCAATCCTCAATCCTCGATCCTCAATCCTGAATCCTCAGTCATAAATCCTCAATCTTCAATGCTGAATCGTCAATCCTCAGTCCTCAATAGTCAATCCCCAATCCTCGTTCCTCAAACCTCAATCCTCAACCCTCAGTCCTCATCCTCAATTCTCAATTCTCAATTCTCAATCCTCAATCCTCATTCCTCAATCTTGAATCCTCAATAATCAAACTCCAATCCTAGATCCTCAATCCTCAATCCTCAATCCCCAATCCTCAATCCTCAATATTCAACACACAACCCTCAACCATCAATCCGCAATACCCAATCCTCAATCTTCAATCCTCAATACTCAATCTTCAATCCTCAATCCTCAATCCTCAATCCTCAATCATCAATCCTCAACCTTCAATCCTCAACCCTCAATCCTCAATCCTCAATATTGCATCCTCAATGCTCAATCCTCAATCCTCAAGCCTCAGGCCTCAATCCTCAATCCTCAATCCTCAATCCTCAAACCTCAATCCTCAACCCTCAATACTCATTCCTCAATATTCAATCATCAATACTCAATCTTCAATCCTCAATCCTCAATCCTCAATGCTCAATCGTCAATCCTCAATCCTCAGTCCTCAATCCTCAATCCTCAATCCTCAATCCTCAATCCTCAGTCCTCAATCCTCAATCCTCAATTCTCAGTCCTCAAACCTCAATCCTCGACCGTCAGACCCCGTCCTCAATCCTCAACCCTCAATACTCAATCCTCAATTTTCAATCATCAATACTCAACCTTCTATCCTCAATCCTCAATCCTCAGTCCTCAATCCTCAACTCTCAATCCTCAGTCCTCAAAGCTCAGTCCCGAATCCTCAATCATGAATCCTCAACCTTCAGCCCTCAGTCCTCAACAATCAACTGTCAATTCTCAATCCTCAATGGAATATCCTCAATTCACAGTTTTCAATACTCAATCCCCATTCTTCAATCTTCAAATCTCAATCCGCAAACATCAGTTCCCATCACTCAACCCTCAACACTCAGTCCTCAATCCTCAATCTTCAATCCTCAATCCTCAATCCTCAATACCCAATTCTCAATCTTCAATCCTCAATCCTCAATCCTCAATACTCTGTCCTCAATCCTCAGTCCTCAGTCCTCAATCCTCAATTCTCAACCCTCAGCCCTCATCCTCAATCCTCAATCCTCAATCCTCAATCCTCAATCTTCAATACTCAATCCTCAGTCCTCAAACCTCAATTCTGGATCCTCAATACTGAATCCTCAGTCTTCAGCCCTCAGTCCTCAACAGTCAGTTGTCAATCCTCAATCCTCAATAGAATATCCTCAATTCACAGTTTTCAGTACTCAATACTCAATCTGCAATCTTCAAATCGATATCCACAAATATCAATTCTCATCACTCAACCCTCAACACTCTGTCCTCAATGTTTAATCCTCAATCCTCAATTCTCAATCTTCAATTCTCAATACTGTATCTTCAATCCTCAATCCTCAATCCTCAATCCTCAATCCTCAATCCTCAATCCTCAGTCATCAATCCTCAATCCTCAACCCTCACACCTCAATCCTCAACCGTCAGTCCTCGTCCTCAATCCTCAACCCTCAATACTCAATCCTCAATCTTCAATCATCAATACGCAATCTTCAATCCTCAATCCTCAATCCTCAATCCTCAATCCTCAATATTCAACACTAAACCCTCAACCATCAATCCTCAATACACAACCATCAATCCTCAATTCTCAATACTCAATAGAATATCCTAAATCCTCATGGATCTATACTCAATCCACAATATTCAATAATCAAATCTCAATCCTCAAAGATCAATTCTCAACACTCAACCCTCGACACTCAGTCCTCTCTCTTCAATCCTCCATCCTCAACCCTCAATCCTCAAGGGTCAATCCTTAATCCTCAATCGTCAACCCTCAATCCTCAGACCTCAAACCCCAATCCCGAATCCTCAATCCTGAATCCTCAATCTTCAGACCTCAGTCCTCAAAAATCAATTGTCAATCCTCAATCCTCAATAGAATATCCTCAGTTCACAGTTTTCAATACTCAATCCCCGTTCTTCAATCCTCAATCCTCAATCCTCAGTCCCAAATACTCAATCTTCAATCCCCAATCCCCAATCCCCAATCCTCAATGCTCAATCCTCAATCCTCAATCTACAATCCTCAATACTCAATCTTCAATCCTCAATCCTCAATCCTCAATCCTCAATACTCAATCCTCAATCATCAACCCTCAACCTTCAATACTCAACCCTCAATCCTCAATCCTCAATCCTCAATCCTCAATCATCAATCCTCAATCTTCAAGACTCAATACTCAATCCTCAATACTCGACCCTCAATGCTCAACCATCAATCCTCAATTCCCAATACTGACTAGAATATCCTGAATTCTCAGGATTCAATACCCAAACATCAATCCTCAACCCTCAGCCCTCATCCATCATTCTCAAACCTCAATCCTCAATCCTCAATCTTCAATCCTGAATACTCAATCTTCAATCCTCAATCCTCAATCCTCAATCATCAATCCTCAATCCTCAATCCTCAATCTTCAATCCTCAATACTCAATCCTCAATCGTCAATCCTCAATCCCCAATCCTGAATCTTCAATCCCTAATGCTCAATCCTCAATCCTCAATCCTCAATCTTCAATCCTCTATACTCAATCTTCAATCCTCAATCCTCAATCCTCAATCTTCAATACTCAATCCTCAATCCTCAGTCTACAACCCTCAATCCCCAATCCTCAATCCTCAATCCTCTATCTTCAGCCCTCAGTCCTCAACAATCAACTGTCGATCCTCAGTCCTCAATAGAATATCCTCAATTCACAGTATTCAATACTCAATCCCCATTCTTCAATCTTCAAATCTAAATCCACAAACATCAATTCTCATCACTCAACCCTCAACACTCAATCCTCAATCTTCAATCCTCAATCGTCAATCCTCAATGTTCAATCCTCAATACTCAACCTTCAATCCTCATCCGCAGTTCTCAATCCTCAATACTCAATCCAGAATCGTCAATCCTCAACTCTCAATCCCCAGTCCTCAATCCTCAATCCCGAATCCTCAATCCTAAATCCTCAATCTTCAGCCCTCAGTCCTCAACAATCAACTGTCAATTCTCAATCCTCAATAGAATATCCTCAATCCACAGTTTTCAATACTCAATCCGCATTCTTCAACCTTCAAATCTCAATCCACAAACTTCAATTCTCATCGCTCAACCCTCAACACTCAGTCCTCAATCTTTCAATCCTCAATCCTCAATCCTAAATCTTCAATACTCAATACTCAATCTTCAATCCTCAATCCCCAATTCTCAGTCCTCAATGCTCAATCCTCAATCGTCAATCCTCAATCCGCAATCCTGAATCTTCAATCCTCAATGCTCAATCCACAATCCTCAATCCTCAATCTTCAATCCTCTATACTCAATCTTCAATCCTCAATCCTCAATCCTCAATCCTCAATCCTCAATCCTCAATCCTCAATCCTCAATCCTCAATCCTCAGTCTACAATACTCAATCCTCAATCCTCAATCCTCAATCCTCAATCCTCAATCTTCAATCCTCAATACTCAATCGTCAATCCTCAATCCTCAATCCTCAATCCTCAATCCTCAATCCTAAATCATCAATCCTCAATCTTCAATACTCAATCCTCAATCGTCAATCCTCAATCCTCAATACTCAACCATCAATCCTCAATTCTCAATACTCAACAGAATATCCTGAATTCTCATATTTCTATACTCAATACACAATATTCAATAATCAAATCTCAATCCTCAAAGATCAATTCTCAACACTCAGTCCTCAACACTCAGTCCTCTCTCTTTAATCCTCCATCCTCAACCCTCAATCCTCTAGCGTCAATACTCAATCCTCAATCCTCAATCCGCAATCCTCATTCTTCAATCCTCAATACCCAATCCTCAATCTTCAATCCTCAATCCTCAATCCTCAATACCCAATCCTCAATCTTCAATCCTCAATCCTCAATCCTCAATACTCTGGCCTCAATCCTCAGTCCTCAGTCCTCAATCCTCAATTCTCAACCCTCAGCCCTCATCCTCAATCCTCAATCCTCAATCCTCAATCCTCAATCTTCAATACTCAATCCTCAGTCCTCAAACCTCAATTCTGGATCCTCAATACTGAATCCTCAGTCTTCAGCCCTCAGTCCTCAACAGTCAGTTGTCAATCCTCAATCCTCAATAGAATATCCTCAATTCACAGTTTTCAGTACTCAATACTCAATCTGCAATCTTCAAATCGATATCCACAAACATCAATTCTCATCACTCAACCCTCAACACTCTGTCCTCAATGTATAATCCTCAATCCTCAATTCTCAATCTTCAATTCTCAATACTGTATCTTCAATCCTCAATCCTCAATCCTCAATCCTCAATCCTCAATCCTCAATCCTCAATCCTCAATCCTCAGTCATCAATCCTCAATCTTCAATACTCAATCGTCAATCCTCAGCCCTCAGTCATGAATACTCAATCTTCAATACTCAATCCTCAATCCTCTATCCTCAATCCTCAATCCTCGATCCTCAATCGTCAATCCTCAATCCCCAATACTCAATCTCCAATCCTCAATCCTCAACCCTCAATCCTCAATACTCAATCTTCAATCCTCAATACTCAATCTTCACTCCTCAATTCCCAATCCTCAATCCTTAATCCCCAATCCTCAATCCTCAGTCTTCAATCCTCAATACTCAATCTTCAATCCTCAGTCCTCAATCCTCAATCCTCAATTCTCAATCCTCAATCCTCAATCCTCATACCTCAAACACCAATACTCAACCCTCAGTCCTCGTCTCAATCCACAATCCTCAATACTCAATCCTCAATCTTCAAACATCAATATTCAATCTTCAATCCTCAATCCTCAATCCTCAGTCCTCAATCCTCAGTCCTCAAACATCAATCCTGAATCCTGAAACCTGAATCCTCAATCTTCAGACCCCAGTCCTCAACAATCAGTTGTCAATCCTCAATCCTCAATAGAATATCCCCAATTCACAGTTTTCAATACTCAATACTCTATCTGCAATCTTCAAATCTCTATCCACAAACATCAATGCTCATCACTCAACCCTCAACACTCAGCCCTCAATGTTCAATCCTCAGTCCTCAATCCTCAATCCTCAATCCTCAATACTCAACCATCAATCCTCAATTCTTCAATACTCAATAGAATATCCTGAATTCTCAGGATTCAATACACAAACCTCAATCCTCAATTCTTCAATACTCAATAGAATATCCTGAATTCTCAGGATTCAATACACAAACCTCAATCCTCAACCCTCAGCCCTCATCCTTCATCCTCAATCTTCAATCCTCAATACTCAATCCTCAGTCATGAATACTCAATCTTCAATACTCAATCCTCAATCCTCTATCCTCAATCCTCAATCCTCAGTCCTCAATCCTCAATCCTCAACCGTCAATCCTCAATCCCCAACCCTCAATCTTCAATCCTCAATCCTCAATTCCCAATCCTCAATCCTTAATCCCCAATCCTCAATCCTCAATCTTCAATCCTCTATACACAATCTTCAATCCTCAGTCCTCAATCCTCAATCCTCAATTCTCAATCCTCAATCCTCAATCCTCAGACCTCAAACATCAATACTCAACCCTCAGTCCTCGTCCTCAATCCACAACCCTCAATACTCAATCCTCAATCTTCAAACATAAATATTCAATATTCAGTCCTCAATCCTCAATCCTCAGTCCTCAATCCTCAGTCCTCAAACCTCAATCCTGAATCCTCAATCTTCAGCACTCAGTCCTCAACAATCAGTTGTCAATCCTCAATCCTCGATTGAATATCCTCAATTCACAGTTTTCAATACTCAATACTCCATCTGCAATCTTCAAGTCACTATCCACAAACATCAATCCTCATCACTCAACCCTCAACACTCAGTCCTCAATGTTCAATCCTGAATTCTCAATTCTCAATCTTCAATCCTCAATACTGAATCTTCAATCCTCAATCCTCAATCCTCAATCCTCAATCCTCAATCCTCAATCTTCAATTCTCAGTCCCAAATCCTCAATCTTCAATCCTCAATCCTCAATCCTCAAACCTCAATCCTCAATCCTCAATCTTCAATTCTCAATGCTCAATCCTCAATGCTCAATCCTCAATACTCAATCCTCAATCCTCAAACCTCAGTCATCAATCCTCAATCTTCAATACTCAATCCTCAATCCTCAATCCTCAATCCTCAATCCTCAATCCTCAATCATCAATCCTCAATCTTCAATACTCAGTCCTCAATCCTCAATCCTCAATCCTCAATACTCAACCATCAATCCTCAATTCTTCAATACTCAATAGAATATCCTGAATTCTCAGGATTCAATACTCAAACCTCAATCCTCAACCCTCAGCCCTCATCCTCCATCCTCAATCCACAATCCTCAATCCTCAAGTTTCAATCCTCAATACTCAATCCTCAGTCATGGATACTCAATCTTCAATACTCAACCCTCAATCCTCTATCCTCAGTCCTCAATCCTCAGTCCTCAATCCTCAATCCTCAACCGTCAATCCTCAATCTTCAATACTCAATCCTCCATCCTCAATCTTCAATCCTCAATCTTCAATCCTCAATACTCAATCTTCACTCCTCAATTCCCAATCCTCAATCCTTAATCACCAATCCTCAATCCTCAATCTTCAATCCTCAATACTCAATTTTCAATCCTCAGTACTCAATCCTCAATCCTCAATTCTCAATCCTCAATCCTCTATCCTCAGACCTCAAACATCAATACTCAATACTCAGTCCTCGTCCTCATTCCACAAACCTCAATACTCAATCCTCAACCTTCAATCATCAATATTCAATCTTCAACCCTCAATCCTCAATACCCAGTCCTCAATCCTCAGTCCTCAAACCTCAATCCTGAATCCTCAAACCTGAATCCTCAATCCTCAATCCACAGCCTTCAATCCTCAATACTCAATCCTCAACCCTCAGACCACACCCTCAATCCTCAATCCTCAATCCTCAGCCATCAATGCTCAATCTTCAATACTGAATCCTCAATCCTCAATCCTCAGTACCCAATCCTCAGTCTTCAATCCTCAGCCTTCAATCCTCAATCCTCAATCCTCAAACTTCAAACTTCAATCCTCAATACTCAATCTTCAATCCTCAATCCTCAATTCTCTATCCTCAATCCTCAATTCTAAATCATCAATCCTCAATCCTCAATCCTCAATCCTCAATCCTCAATCTTCTATCCTCAATACTCAATTTTCAGTCCTCAATCCTCAGTCCTCAATCCCCAATTATGAATCCTCAATACTCTACCTTCAACCCTCAACCCTCAGTCCTCAATACTCGACCATCAATCCTCAATTCCCAATACTCATTAGAATATCCTGACTTCTCAGGATTCAATACTCAAACCTCAATCCTCAACCCTCAGCCCTCATCCTCCATCCTCAATCCTCAACACTCAATCCTCAATCTTCAATCCTCAATACTCAATACTCAACCGTCAATACTCAACCCTCAGTCCTCGTCCTCAATCTACAACCCTCAATACTCAATCCTCAATCTTCAAACATCAATATTCAATTTTCAATCCTCAATCCTCAATCCTCAGCCCTCAATCCTCAGTCCTCAAACCTCAATCCTGAATCCTCAGACCTGAATCCTCAATCTTCAGAACCCAGTCCTCAACAATCAGTTGTCAATACTCAATCCTCAATAGAATATCCCCAATTCACAGTTTTCAATACTCAATACTCTATCTGCAATCTTCAAATCTCTATCCACAAACATCAATCCTCATCACTCAACCCTCAACACTCAGCCCTCAATGTTCAAACCTCAGTCCTCAGTCCTCAGTCCTCAATCCTCAATACTCAACCATCAATCCTCAATTCTTCAATACTCAATAGAATATCCTGAATTCTCAGGATTCAATACTCAAACCTCAATCCTCAACCCTCGGCCCTCATCCTCCGTCCTCAATCTTCAATCCTCAATACTCAATCCTCAGTCATGAATACTCAATCTTCAATACTCAATCCTCAATACTCTATCCTCAATCCTCAATCCTGAGTCCTCAATCCTCAATCCTCAACCGTCAATCCTCAATCCCCAACCCTCAATCTTCAATCCTCAATCCTCAATTCCCAATCCTCAATCCTTAATCCCCAATCCTCAATCCTCAATCTTCAATCCTCAATACTCAATCTTCAATCATCAGTCCTCAATCCTCAATCCTCATTTCTCAACCCTCAACCCTCAATCCTCAGACCTCAAACATCAATACTCAACCCTCAGTCCTCGTCCTCAATCCACAACCCTCAATACTCAATCCTCAATCTTCAATCATCAATATTCAATATTCAATCCTCAATCCCCAATCCTCAGTCCTCAATCCTCAGTCCTCAAACCTCAATCCTGAATCCTCAAAGCTGAGTCCTCAATCGTCAGCCCCCAGTCCTCAACAATCAGTTGTCAATCCTCAATCCTCAATATAATATCCTCAATTCACAGTTTTCAATACTCAATACTCTATCTGCAACCTTCAAATCTCTACCCACAAACATCAATTCTCGTCACTCAACCCTCAACACTCAGTCCCCAATCCTCAATCTTCAATCCTCGATCCTCAGTCCTCAATCCTCAATCGTCAATCTTCAATCCTGAATATTCAATCTTCAATCCTCAATCCTCAATCCTCAGTCCTCAACCCTCATTCTTCAATCCTCAATACCCAATCCTCAATCTTCAATCCTCGATCCTCAATCCTCAATTCTCAATCCACAATCCTCAGTCCTCAGTCCTCAATACTCAGTCCTCAACCCTCAGCCCTCATCCTCAATCTTCAATCCTCAATCCTAAATCCTCAATCTTCAATCCTCAATCCTCAATCTTCAATCCTCAAACCTCAATTCTCAATCCTCAATCCTCAATACTCAGACCTCAGTCCCCATACCTCAATCTTCAACCCACAGACCTCATCCTCAACCCTCAATCCTCAATCCTCAATCCTCAGACCTCAAACATCAATACTCAACCCTCAGTCCTCGTCCTCAATCCAAAACCCTCAATACTCAATACTCAATCTTCAATCATCAATATTCAATATTCAATCCTCAATCCTCAATCCTCAGTCCTCATTCCTCAATCTTCAATCCTCAATGCTCAATCTTCAATCCTCAGTCCTCAATTCTCAATCCTCAATTCTCAATCATCAACCCTCAATCCTCAGACCTCAAACATCAATACTCAACCCTAAGTCCTCGTCGTCAATCCACAACCCTCAATACTCAATCCTCAATATTCAATCATCAATATTCAATATTCAATCCTCAATCCTCAATCCTCAGTCCTCAATCCTCAGTCCTCAAACCTCAATCCTGAATCCTCAAACCTGAATCCTCAATCTTCAGCCCCCTGTCCTCAACAATCAGTTGTCAATCCTCAATCCTCAATAGAATGTCCTCAATTCACAGCTTTCAATACTCAATACTCTATCTGCAATGATCAAATCTCTATCCACAAACATCAATTCTCGTCACTCAACCCTCAACACTCAGTCCCCTATCCTCAATCGTCAATCCTCAATCCTCAATCCTCAATCCTCAATCCTCAACCTTCAATCCTCAACACTCAATCTTCAATCCTCAGTCCTCAATTCTCAATCCTCAATCCTCAATCCTCAATCGTCAATCTTCAATCCTCAATACTCAATCTTCAATCCTCAATCCTCAGTCCTCAATCCTCAATTCTGAATTCTCAATACTCAATCTTCAACCGTCAACCCTCAGGCCTCAATACTCAACCATCAATCCTCAATTCTCAATACTCAATAGAATATCCAGAATTCTCAGGATTCAATACTCAAACCTCAATCCTCAACCATCAGCCCTTATCCTCCATCCTCAATCCTCAATCCTCAATCCTCAATCTTCAATCCTCAATACTCAATCCTCAGTCATGAATACTCAATCTTCAATACTCATTCCTCAATCGTCTATACTCAATCCTCAATCCTCAGTCCTCAATCCTCAATATTCAGCCGTCAATCCTCAATCCCCAATCCTCAATCCTCAATCCTCGATCCTCAATCCTCAATCCTCAATCCTCAGTCATGAATACTCAATCTTCAATACTCAATCCTCAATCCTCTATCCTCAATCCTCAGTCCTCAATACTCAATCGTCAATCCTCAATCCCCAATCCTCAATCTTCAATCTTCAATACTCAATCCTCAATCCTCAATCCTCAGTCATGAATTGTCAATCTTCAATACTCAATCCTCAATCCTCTATCCTCAATCCTCAATCCCCAATCCTCAATCGTCAATCCTAAATCCCCAATCCTCAATCTTCAATCCTCAATCCTCAATCCTCAATCCTCCATCCTCAATCCTCAATCCTCAATGCTCAATCATCACTCCTCAATTCTCAATCCTCAATCCTTAATCCCCAATCCTCAATGCTCAATCTTCAATCCTCAATACTCAAACTTCAATCCTCAGTCCTCAATACTCAATCCTCAATTCTCAATTCTTCAATACTCAATAGAATATCCTGAATTCTCAGGATTCAATACTCAAACCTCAATCCTCAATCCTCAGTCCCCAATCCTCAGTCTTCAACCCTCAACCCTCAATCTTCAATCCTCAATCCTCAATCTTCAACCTTCAATACTCAATACTCAACCTTCAATCCTCAATCCTCATTTCTCAATCCTCAATCCTCAATCCTAAATCATCAATCCTCAATCTTCAATACTCAATCCTCAATCCTCAATCCTCAATACTCAATACTCAACCATCAATCCTCAGTTCTCAATACTCAATGGAATATCCTGAATTCTCAGGATTCGATACTCAAACCTCAATCCTCAACCCTCAGCCCTCATTCTGAATCCTCAATCCTCAATCCTCAATCCTCAATATTCAATCCTCAATACTCAATCTTCAATCCACAATACTCAATCCTCAATCCTCAATCCTCAATCCTCAGTCATCAATCCTCAATCTTCAATACTCAATCGTCAATCGTCAGTCCTCAATCCTCAATCCTCAATCCTCGTTCCTCAGACCTCAATCCTCAACCCTCAGTCCTCATCCTCAATTCTCAATTCTCAATCTTCAATCCTCAACCCTCAGCCCTCATTCTGAATCCTCAATCCTCAATCCTCAATCCTCAATATTCAATCCTCAATCCTCAATCCTCAATCCTCAATCCTCAGTCCTCAATCCTCAATCTTCAATCCTCAATACGCAATCTTCAATCCTCAATCCTCAACCCTCAATCCTCAGTCCTCAATCCTCAATCTTCAAGCCCCAATACTCAATCTTCAATCCACAATCCTCAATCCTCAATACTCAACCCTCAGCCCCCATCCTCAATCCTCAATCCTCAATCCTCAATCCTCAAACCTCAATCCTCAATCTTCAATCCTCAGTCCTCAAACCTCAATTCTGAATCCTCAATCCTCAATCCTCAATATTCAACACACAACCCTCAACCATCAATCCTCAATTCTCAATACTCAATAGAATATTCTGAATTCTCATGGTTCTATACTCAATCCAAAATATTCAATAATCAAATCTCAATCCTCAGAGATCAATTCTCAACACTCAATCCTCATCACTCAGTCCTCTCTCTTCAATCCTCCATTCTCAACCCTCAATCCTCAAGCGTCAATCCTCAATCCTCAATCCTCAACCCTCAATCCTCAGTCCTCAAACCTCAATCCCGAATCCTCAATCCTGAATCCTCAATCTTCAGACCTCAGTCCTCAAAAATCAATTGTCAATCCACAATCCTCAATAGAATATCCTCAATTCACAGTTTTCAATACGCAATCCCCATTCTTCAATCTTCAAATCTCAATCCACAAACATCAATTCTCATCACTCAACCCTCAACACTCAGTCCCCAATCCTCAATCTTCAATCCTCAATCCTCAATCCTCAATCCACAATGCTCAATCTCTCAATCCTCAATACTCAATCTTCAATCCTCAATCCTCAATCCTCAATCCTCAATCCTCAATCGTCAATCCTCAATCCTGAATACTCAATCTTCAACCCTCAATCCTCAGTACTCAATCCTCAACCCTCATTCTTCAATCCTCAATACCCAATTCTCAACCTTCAATCCTCAATCTTCAATCCTCAATTCTCAATCCTCAATCCTCCGACCTCAGTCCTCAATCCTCAACCCTGAGCCCTCATCCTCAATCCTCAATCCTCAATCCACAATCCTCAATTTTCAATCCCCAATACTCAATCTTCAATCAACAATCCTCAATACTCAATCCTCAATGCTCAATCCTCAATCCTCAATAATCAATGTTCAATCCGCAATACACAATCCTCAATCTCCAATCCTCGATCCTCAATCCTCAATCCTCAGTCCTCAATCCTCAATCCTCAGTCCTCAAACCTCAATCCTGAATCGTCAATTCTGAATCCTCAATCTTCAGCACTCAGTCCTCAACAACCAGTTGTCAATCCTCAATCCTCAATAGAATATCATCAATTCACAGTTTTCAATACTTAATACTCAATCTGCAATCTTCAAATCTCTATCCACAAACATCAATTCTCATCACTCAACCCTCAACACTCAGTCCCCAATCCTCAATCTTCAATCCTCAATCCTCAATCCTCAATCCTCAATCCTCAATCCTCAATCCTCAATCTTCAATCCTCAATACGCAATCTTCAATCCTCAATCCTCAACCCTCAATCCTCAGTCCTCAATCCTCAATCTTCAAGCCCCAATACTCAATCTTCAATCCTCAATCCTCAATCCTCAATACTCAATCCTCAGCCCCCATCCTCAATCCTCAATCCTCAATCCTCAATCCTCAAACCTCAATCCTCAATCTTCAATCCTCAGTCCTCAAACCTCAATTCTGAATCCTCAATACTCAAACCTCAATCACCAATCCTCAATACTCAATCTTCAGTCCTCAATGCTCAGTCCTCAACCCTCAATCCTCAATCCTCAAACCTCAATCCTCAACCGTCAGTCCTCGTCCTCAATCCTCAACCCTCAATACTCAATCCCCAATCTTCAATCATCAATACTCAACCCTCAATCCACAATCTTCAATATTCAACACACAACCCTCAACCATCAATCCTCAATACTCAACCATCAATTCTCAATTCTCAATACTCAATAGAATAACCTGAATTCTCATGGTTCAATGCTCAATCCACAATATTCAATAATCAAATCTCAATTCTCAAACATCAATCCTCAACACTCAATCCACATCACTCAGTCCTCCCTCCTCAATCCTCCATCCTCAATCCTCAATCCTCAAGCGTCAATCCTCAATCCTCAGTCCTCAACACTCAATCCTCAGTCCTCAAACCTCAATCCCGAATCCTCAATCCCGAATCCTCAATCTTCAGCCCTCAGTCCTCAACAATCAGTTGTCAATCCTCAATCCTCAATAGAATATCCTCAATTCACAGTTTTCAATACTCAATACTCAATCTGCAATCTTCAAATCTCTATCCACAAACATCAATTCTCATTACTCAACCCTCAACACTCAGTACTCAATGTTCAATTCTCAATACTCAATTCTCAATCTTCAATCCTCAATACTGAATCTTCAGTCCACAATCCACAATCCTCAATCCTCAATCCTCAATCTTCATTCTTCAATCCTCAGTCTTCAATCCTCAATCCTCAATCCTCAATCCTCAATACTCACCCCTCAATCCTCAATCCTCAATCCTCGTTCCTCAAACTTCAATCCTCAACCCTCAGCCCTCATCCTCAATCCTCAATCCTCAATCCTCAATCCTCAATATTCAATCCTCAATACTCAATCTTCAATCCTCAATCCTCAATCCACAATCCTCAATCCTCTGTCATCAATCCTCAATCTTCAATACTCAATCGTCAATCCTCAGTCCTCAGTCCTCAATCCTCAATCCTCGTTCCTCAAACTTCAATCTTCAACCCTCAGTCCTCATCCTCAATTCTCAATTCTCAATCCTCAATCCTCAATCCTCAATCCTCAATCGTCGAACTTCAATCCTGAATACTCAATCTTCAATCCTCAATCCTCAGTACTCAATCCTCAACGCTCATTCTTCAATGCTCAATACCCAATCCTCAATCTTCAATCCTCAATCTGCAATCCTCAATTCTCAATCCTCAATCCTCCGACCTCAGTCCTCAATCCTCAACCCTCAGCCCTCATCCCCAATCCTCAATCCTCAATCCACAATCCTCAATCTTCAATCCCCAATACTCAATTTTCAATCCTCAATCCTCAATCCTCAATCCTCAATGCTAAATCCTCAATCCTCAATAATCAATGTTCAATCCGCAATACACAATCCTCAATCTTCAATCCTCGATCCTCAATCCTCAATCCTCAGTCCTCAATCCTCAATCCTCAGTCCTCAAACCTCAATCCTGACTCCTCAATTCTGAATCCTCAACCTTCAGCCCTCAGTCCTCAGCAATCAGTTGTCAATCCTCAATCCTCAATAGAATATCATCAATTCACAGTTTTAAATTCTTAATACTCAATCTGCAATCTTCAAATCTCTATCCACAGACATCAATTCTCATCACTCAACCCTCAACACTCAGTCCCCAATTGTCAATCTTCAATCCTCAATCCTCAATCCTCAATACTCAATCCTCAATCCTCAATTTTCAATCCTCAATACCCAATCTTCAATCCTCAATCCTCAATCCTCAATCCTCAATCCTCAATCCTCAATCGTCAGTCTTCAATCCTCAATACTCAATCTTCAATCCTCAATCCTCAAACCTCAATCCTCAGCCCTCAGCCTTCATCCTCAATCCTCAATCCTCAATCATCAATCCTCAATCTTCAATACTCAATACTCAATCTTCAAACCACAATCCTCAGTCCTCAAACCTCAATTCTGAATCCTCAATCCTGAATCCTCAATCTTCAGACCACAGTCCTCAACAATCTGTTGTCAATCCTCAATCCTCAACAGAATATCCTCAATTCACAGTTTTGAATACTCAATACTCAATCTGCAATCTTCAAATCTCTATCCACAAACATCAATTCTCATCACTCAATCCTCAACACACAGTACTCAATGTTCAATTCTCAATCCTCAATCCTCAATCTTCAATCCTCAATACTGAATCTTCAATCCTCATTCCGCAATCCTCAATCCTCAATACTCAATCCTCAATCTTCAATCCTCAGTCTTCAATCCTCAATCCTCAATCCTAAATCCTCAATCCTCAATCCTCAATCCTCAATCATCAATCCTCAATACTCAATCTTCAATCCTCTTTCCTCAATCCTCAATCCTCATTCCTCAATCCTAAATCACCAATCCACAATCTTTAATACTCAATCTTCAATCCTGAATCCTCAATCCCCAATCCTCAATCCTCAATCCTCAATCCTCAGTCCTCAATCCTCAATATTCAATCCTCAATACTCAATCTTCAATCCTCAATCCTCAGTCCTCAAACCTGAATTGTGAATCCTCAACACTCAACCTTCAACCCTCAATCCTCAGCCCTCAATACTCAATCATCAATCCTCAATTCTCAATACTCAATAGAATATCCTGAATTCTCAGGATTCAAAACTCAAACCTCGACCCTCAACCCTCAGCCCTCATCCTCCATCCTCAATCCTCAATCCTCAATACTCAATCTTCAATCCTCAATCCTCAATCCTCAATCCTCAATCCTCAAACCTCAATCCTCAGTCCCAAATCCTCAGTCTTCAGTCCTCAATCCTCAATCCTCAATCCTCAGTCCTCAATCTTCAATCTTCAACCCTCGTTCCTCAATCCTCAATCCTCAATCCTCAATCCTCAGTCATCAATCCTCAATATTCAATACTCAATCGTCAATCCGCAGTCCTCAAACCTCATCCCTCAACCCTCAGTCCTCATCCTCAGTTCTCAATTCTCAATCATCAATCCTCAACCGTCAGTCCTCGTCCTCAATCCTCAGCCCTCAATACTCAGTCATCAATACTCAATCTTCAATCCTCAATCCTCAATCCTCAATCCTCAAGCCTCAACCGTCAATCCTCAATCCTCAATCCTCAACCCACAATCCTCAGTCCTCAAACCTCAAACCAGAATCCTCAATCCTGAATCCTCAATCCTCAGCCCTCAGTCCTCAACAATCAGTTGTCAATCCTCAATCCTCAATAGAATATCCTCAATTCATAGTTTTCAATACTCAATTCTCAATCTGCAATCTTCAAATCTCTATCCACAAACATCAATTCTCATTACTCAACCCTCAACACTCAGTCCTCAACGTTCAATCCTCAATCCTCAATTCTCAATCTTCAATCCTCAATACTGAATCTTCTATCCTCAGCCCCAAATCCTCAATCTTCAATCCTCATTACTCAATCCTCAATCCTCAACCCTCAATCCTCAATCCCCAGTCCTCAATCTTCAATCCTCAATGCTCAATCCTCATCCTCACGTCTCAGTCCGCAATCCTCAATACTCAATCCTCAAACCTCAATCCTCAACCGTCAGTCCTCGTCCTCAATCCTCAACCCTCAATCCTCAATCCTCAATCTTCAATCATCAATACTCAATCTTCAATCTTCAATCCTCAATCCTCAATCCACAATCCTCAATCCTCAATATTCAACACACAACCCTCAACCATCAATCCTCAATACTCAGTCCTCTCTCTTCAATCCTCCATCCTCAACCCTCAATCCTCAAGCGTAAATCCTCAATCCTCAATCCTCAACACTGAATCTTCAATCCTCAGTCCCAAATACTCAATCTTCAATCCTCATTACTCAATAATCAATCCTCAATCCCCACTCCTCAATCTTCAATCCTCAATACTCAAACTTCAATCCTCAATCCACAATCCTCAATCCTCAATCCTCAACACTCAGTCATCAATCCTCAATATTCAATACTCAATCGTCAATCCGCAGTCCTCAATCCTCAATCCTCAATCCTCGTTCCTCAAACCTCAATCCTCGACCCTCAGTCCTCATCCTCAGTTCGCAATCCTCAATCCTCAATCCTCAATCCTCAATCTTCAATCCTCAATAATCAAACTCTAATCCTAGATCCTCAATCACCAATCCTCAATCCTTAATCCTCAATCTTCAACCCTCAATCCCCAGTAGTCAATCTTCAATCCTCAATGCTCAATCCAAAATCCTCAATCCTCAGTCCTCAATCCTCAATCCTCAATCCTCAGACCTCAATCCTCAACCGTCAGTCCTCGTCCTCAACACTCAACCCTCAATACTCAATCATCAATACTCAATCTTCAATCCTCAATCCACAATCCTCAATCCTCAATCCTCAATACTCAATATTCAACACACAACCCTCAACCATCAATCCTCAATCCTCAATCATCAATCCTCAATTCTCAATACTCAATAGAACATCCTGAAATCTCATGGTTCAATACTCAATCCACAATATACAATAATCAAATCTCAATCCTCAAACATCAATTCTCAACTCTCAATCCTCAACACTCAGTCCTCCCTCTTGAACCCTCCATCCTCAATCCTCAATACTCAACCCTCAATCCTCAGTCCTCAAACCTCAAACCCGAATCCTCAATCCTGAATCCTCAATCCTCAATACTCAACCTTCAATCCTCAGTCCTCAAACCTCGATTCTGAATCCTCAATCGTGAATCCTCAATCTTCAGCCCTCAGTACTCAACAATCAGTTGTCAATCCTCAATCCTCAATAGAATATCCTCAATTCACAGTTTTCAATACTCAATACTCAATCTGCAATATTCAAATCTCTATCCACAAACATCAATTCTCATCACTCAGCCCTCAATACTCAATCCTTAATCCTCAATTCTCAATCCTCAATACTCAACCATCAACCCTCAATTCTCAATGCTCAATAGAATATCCTGAATTCGCAGGTTTCAATACTCAAACCTCAATCCTCAACCCTCACCCCTCATCCTCCATTCTCGATCCTCAATCCTCAATCCTCAATCTTCAATCCTCAATACTCAATATTCAATCTTCAATCCTCAATCCTCAATCCTCAATCTTCAATCCTAAATACTCAATCTTCAATCCTCAATCCTCAATCCCCAATCCTCAATCCTCAATCCTCAATCCTCAATCTTCAATCCTCAATACTCAATCTTCAATCCTCAATCCTCAACCCGCAATCCTCAATCTTCAATCCACAATACTCAATCTTCAATCCTCAATCCTCAGTCCTCAAACCTCGATTCTGAATCCTCAGTTGTGAATCCTCAATCTTCAGCCCTCAGTACTCAACAATCAGTTGTCAATCCTCAATCCTCAATAGAATATCCTCAATTCACAGTATTCAATACTCAATACTCAATCTGCAATCTTCAAACCTCTATCCACAAACATCAATTCTCATCACTCAGCCCTCAACGCTGAGTCCTCAATGTTCAGTCCTCAATCCTCAATTCTCAATCTTCAATCCTCAATACTGAATCTTCAATCCTGAGTCCCAAATCCTCAATCTTCAGTCCTCATTACTCAATCCTCAATCCTCAATCCCCAATCCTCAATCTTCAATCCTCAATACTCAATCTTCAATCCTCAATCCTCTATCCTCAATCCTCAATCCTCAACTCTCAATCATCAATCCTCAATCTTCAATACTCAATCCTCAATCCTCAACTCTCAATCCTCAATCCTCAGCCCTCAGTCCTCAACAATCAGTTGTCAATCCTCAATCCTCAATAGAGTATCCTCAATTCACAGATTTCAATACTCAGTAATCAATCTGCAATCTTCATATCTCTATCCACAAACATCAATTCTCATCACTCAGCCCTCAACACTCAGCCCTCAAGGTTCAATCCTCAATCCTCAATACTCAATCTTCAATCCTCAATACTGAATCTTCAATCCTCAGTCCCAAATCCTCAATCTTCAATCCTCAATCCTCAGTCCTCAATCCTCAATCCCCAATCCTCAATCTTCAATCCTCAATACCCAATCTTCAATCCTCAATCCTCAATCCTCAATCTTCAATACTCAATCCTTAATCCTCAATTCTCATTCCTCAATACTCAACCATCAATCCTCAATTCTCAATACTCAATAGAATATCCTGAATTCGCAGGTTTCAATACTCAAACCTCAATCCTCGATACTCAATCCTCAATCCTCAATCCTCAGCCCTCAGTCCTCTACAATCTGTTGTCAATCCTCCATCCTCAATAGAATATCCTGAATTCACAGTTTTCAATACTCAATACTCAATCTGCAATCTTCATATCTCTATCCACAAACATCAATTCTCATCACTCAGCCCTCAACACTCAGTCCTCAATGATCAATCCTCAATCCTCAATACTCAATCTTCAATCCTCAATACTGAACCTTCAATCCTCAGACCCAAATACTCAATCTTCAATCCTCAATCCTCAATCCTCAACCCTCAGTCATCAATCCTCAATATTCAATACTCAATCGTCAATCCGCAGTCCTCAATCCTCAACCCTCAATCCTCGTTCCTCAAACCTCAATCCTCAACCCTCAGTCCTCATCCTCAGTTCTCAATCCTCAATCCTCAATCCTCAATCCTCAATCTTCAATCCTCAATAATCAAACTCTAATCCTAGATCCTCAATCACCAATCCTCAATCCTTAATCCTCAATCTTCAACCATCAATCCCCAGTACTCAATCTTCAATCCTCAATCCTCAATCCTTAATCATCAATCCTCAGTCTTCAATCCTCAATACTGAATCCTCAATACTCAATCTTCAATCCTCAATCCTCTATCCTCAATCCTCAATCCTCAACTCTCAATCATCAATCCTCAATCTTCAATACTCAATCCTCAATCCTCAACTCTCAATCCTCAATCCTCAGCCCTCAGTCCTCAACAATCAGTTGTCAATCCTCAATCCTCAATAGAGTATCCTCAATTCACAGATTTCAATACTCAATAATCAATCTGCAATCTTCATATCTCTATCCACAAACATCAATTCTCATCACTCAGCCCTCAACACTCAGTCCTCAAGGCTCAATCCTAAATCCTCAATACTCAATCTTCAATCCTCAATACTGAACCTTCAATCCTCAGTCCCAAATCCTCAATCTTCAATCCTCAATCCTCAGTCCTCAATCCTCAATCCCCAATCCTCAATCTTCAATCCTCAATACCCAATCTTCAATCCTCAATCCTCAATCCTCAATCTTCAATACTCAATCCTTAATCCTCAATTCTCATTCCTCAATACTCAACCATCAATCCTCAATTCTCAATACTCAATAGAATATCCTGAATTCGCAGGTTTCAATACTCAAACCTCAATCCTCGATACTCAATCCTCAATCCTCAATCCTCAGCCCTCAGTCCTCAACCATCTGTTGTCAATCCTCCATCCTCAATAGAATATCCTCGATTCACAGTTTTCAATACTCAATACTCAATCTGCAATCTTCATATCTCTATCCACAAACATCAATTCTCATCACTCAGCCCTCAACACTCAGTCCTCAATGATCAACCCTCAATCCTCAATACTCAATCTTCAATCCTCAATACTGAACCTTCAATCCTCAGACCCAAATACTCAATCTTCAATCCTCAATCCTCAATCCTCAACCCTCAGTCATCAATCCTCAATATTCAATACTCAATCGTCAATCCGCAGTCCTCAATCCTCAACCCTCAATCCTCGTTCCTCAAACCTCAATCCTCAACCCTCAGTCCTCATCCTCAGTTCTCAATCCTCAATCCTCAATCCTCAATCCTCAATCTTCAATCCTCAATAATCAAACTCTAATCCTAGATCCTCAATCACCAATCCTCAATCCTTAATCCTCAATCTTCAACCATCAATCCCCAGTACTCAATCTTCAATCCTCAATCCTCAATCCTTAATCATCAATCCTCAGTCTTCAATCCTCAATACTGAATCCTCAATACTCAATCTTCAATCCTCAATCCTCTATCCTCAATCCTCAATCCTCAACTCTCAATCATCAATCCTCAATCTTCAATACTCAATCCTCAATCCTCAACTCTCAATCCTCAATCCTCAGCCCTCAGTCCTCAACAATCAGTTGTCAATCCTCAATCCTCAATAGAGTATCCTCAATTCACAGATTTCAATACTCAATAATCAATCTGCAATCTTCATATCTCTATCCACAAACATCAATTCTCATCACTCAGCCCTCAACACTCAGTCCTCAAGGCTCAATCCTAAATCCTCAATACTCAATCTTCAATCCTCAATACTGAACCTTCAATCCTCAGTCCCAAATCCTCAATCTTCAATCCTCGATCCTCAGTCCTCAATCCTCAATCCCCAATCCTCAATCTTCAATCCTCAATTCCCAATCTTCAATCCTCAATCCTCAATCCTCAATCTTCAATACTCAATCCTTAATCCTCAATTCTCATTCCTCAATACTCAACCATCAATACTCAATTCTCAATACTCAATAGAATATCCTGAATTCGCAGGTTTCAATACTCAAACCTCAATCCTCGATACTCAATCCTCAATCCTCAATCCTCAGCCCTCAGTCCTCAACCATCTGTTGTCAATCCTCCATCCTCAATAGAATATCCTCGATTCACAGTTTTCAATACTCAATACTCAATCTGCAATCTTCATATCTCTATCCACAAACATCAATTCTCATCACTCAGCCCTCAACACTCAGTCCTCAATGTTCAATCCTCAATCCTCAATACTCAATCTTCAATCCTCAATACTGAATCTTCAATCCTCAGTCCCAAATACTCAATCTTCAATCCTCAAACCACAATCCTCAATCCTCAATCCTCAATCCTCAACCCTCAGTCATCAATCCTCAATATTCAATACTCAAACGTCAATCCGCAGTCCTCAATCCTCAATCCTCAATCCTCGTTCCTCAAACCTCAATCCTCAACCCTCAGTCCTCATCCTCAGTTCTCAATCCTCAATCCTCAATCCTCAATCCTCAATCTTCAATCCTCAATAATCAAACTCTAATCCTAGATCCTCAATCACCAATCCTCAATCCTTAATCCTCAATCTTCAACCATCAATCCCCAGTACTCAATCTTCAATCCTCAATCCTCAATCCTTAATCCTCAATCCTCAATCTTCAATCCTCAACACTGAATCTTCAATCCTCAATCCTCAATTCTCAATCCTCAATCCTCAATCCTCAAACGTCAATCTTCAAACCTGAATACTCAATCTTCAATCCTCAACCCTCAACCTCAATCCTCAACCCTCATTCTTCAATCCTCAATACCCAATCCTCAATCTTCAAGCCTCAATCCTCAATCCTCAATTCTCAATCCTCAATCCTCAGTCCTCAGTCCTGAATCCTCAATCCTCAACCCTCAGCACTCATCCTCAATCCTCAATCCTCAATCGTCAAACCTCAATCTTCAATCCTCAATACACAATCTTCAATCCTCAATCCTCAGTCGTCAAACCTCAATTCTGAATCCTCAATCCCGTACCCTCAATCTTCAGCCCTCAGTTCTCAACAATCAGTTGTCAATCCTCAATCCTCAATAGAAAATCCTCAATTCACAGTTTTCAATACTCAATACTCCATCTGCAATCATCAAATCTCTATGCACAAACATCAATTCTCACCACTCAACCCTCAACACTCAGTCCTCAATGTCCAATCCTCAATCCTCAATTCTCAATCTTCAATCCCAATCCCCAATCCTCATTGCTCAATCCTCAATCCTCAATCTACAATCCTCAATACTCAATCTTCAATCATCAATCCTCAATCCTCAATCCTCAATACTCAATCCTCAAACATCAATCCTCAACCTTCAATACTCAACCCTCAATCCTCTATCCTCAATCCTCAATCCTCAATCATCAATCCTCAATCTTCAATACTCAATCCTCAATCCTCAATACTCGACCCTCAATACTCAAACATCAATCCTCAATTCTCAATACTCAATATAATATCCTGAATTCTCAGGGTTCAAAACTCAAACCTCAATACTCAACCCTCAGCCCTCATCCTCCATACTCAATCCTCAATCCTCAATCCTCAATTCTCATTCCTCAGACCTCAATCATCAACCCTCAGTCCTCATCCTCAATTCTCAATTCTCAACCCTCAATCCTCAATACTCAATCTTCAATCCTCAATAATCAAACTCCAATCCTAGATCCTCAATCACCAAACCTCAATCCTTAATCCTCAATCTTCAATCCTCAATCCCCAGTCCTCAATCTTCAATCCTCATTACTCAATCCTCAATCCTCAATCCCCAATCCTCAGTCTTCAATCCTCAATACTCAGTCTTCAATCCTCAATCCTCAATCCTTAATCCTCAATCCTCAATTCTCAATCATCAGTACTCAATCTTCAATACCCAATCCGCAATCCTCAATCCTCAACCGTCAATCCTCAATCCTCAATCCTCATCACTCAATCCTCAGCCCTCAAACCTCAAACCCGAATCCTCTAACCTGACTCCTCAGTCTTCAGCCCTGAGTCCTCAACAATCAGTTGTAAATCCTCAATCCTCAATAGAGTATCCTCAATTCACTGTTTTCAATACTCAATCTCCAACCTTCAATCTTCAAATCTCAATACACAAACATCAATACTCATTAATCAACGCTCAACACTCAGACCTCTATCTTCGATCCTCAATCCTCAATCCTCAACCTTCAATCCTCAATACTCAACCTTCAATCCTCAATCCTCAATTCTCAATCCTCAATACTCAATACTCAATCGTCGATCCTCAAGCCCCAATCCTCAATCTTCAATCCTCAATCCTCAATCCTCAATTCTCAATCCTCAACCTTCAATCCTCAATACTCAATCCTCAATCCTCAATCCTCAATCCTCAATCCTCAGCCCTCAGTCCTCTAGAATCAGTTGTCAATACTCAATCCTCAATAGAATATCCTCAATTCACAGATTTCAATACTCAATACTCAATCTGCAATCTTCATATCTCTATCCACAAACATCAATTCTCACCACTCAGCCCTCAACACTCAGTCATCAAGGTTCAATCCTCAATCCTCAACACTCAATCTTCAACCCTCAATCCTCAATCCTCAACACTCAATCCTCAATCCTCAATCTTCAATCCTCAATACTCAATCTTCAATCCTCAATCCTCAGTCCTCCAACCTCAAGTCTGAATCCTCAATCGTGAATCTTCAATCTTCAGGCCTCAGTCCTCAACAATCAGTTGTCAATCCTCAATCCTCAATAGAATATCCTCAAATCACAGTTTTCAATACTCAATACTCAATCTGCAATATTCAAATCTCTATCCACAAACATCAATTCTCATCACTCAGCCCTCAACACTCAGTCCTCAATGTTAAATCCTCAATCCTCAATTCTCAATCTTCAATCCTCAATCCACAATCCTCAATCCTCGATCCTCAACCCTCAGTCATCAAGCCTCAATATTCAATACTCAATCGTCAATCCGCAGTCCTCAATCCTCAATCCTCAATAGAATATCCTCAATTCACAGTTTTCAATACTCAATACTCAATCTGCAATCTTCAAATCTCTATCCACAAACATCAATTCTCATCACTCAGCCCTCAACACTCAGTCCTCAATGTTCAATCCGCAATCCTCAGCTCTCAATATTCAATTCTCAATACTGAATCTTCAATCCTCAGTCCCAAATCCTCAATCTTCAATCCTCAATCCTCAATCCTCAATCCTCAATCCCCAATCCTCAATCTTCAATCCTCAATACTCAATCTTCAATCCTCAATACTCAATCCTCAATCCTCAGTCCTCAATCCTCAATCATCAATACTCAATCTTCAATACTCAATCCTCAATCCTCAATTCTTAATCCTCAATACTCAACCATCAATCCTCAATTCTCAATACTCAATAGAATATCCTGATTTCGCAGGATTCAATACTCAAACCTCAATCCTCAACCCTCAGCCCTCATCCTCCATCCTCGATCCTCAATCCTCAATCCTCAACATACAATCCTCAATAATCAATCTTCAATCCTCATTCCTCATTCCTCAATCCTCAACCCTCAATCCTCAATACTCAATCCTCAGTCCTCAATCCTTAATCCTCAATCCTCAATCTTCAATCCTCAATACTCAATCTTCAATCCTCAATACTCAATCTTCAATCCTCAATCCTCAATCCTCAATCCTCAATCCTCAATATTCAATTCTCAGTACCCAATCCTCAATCTTCAATCCTCAATCCTCAATCCTC
Source organism: Calliopsis andreniformis (assembly GCF_051401765.1). Taxonomy (NCBI): domain Eukaryota; kingdom Metazoa; phylum Arthropoda; class Insecta; order Hymenoptera; family Andrenidae; genus Calliopsis; species Calliopsis andreniformis. The sequence continues at coordinate 672,062 of NW_027480603.1, forward strand.
AATCCTCAATCCTCAATCCTCAATCCACAATCCTCAATCTTCAATCCTCAATAATCAATCTTCAATCGTCAATCCTCAATCCTCAATCCTCAATCCTCAATCCACAATCATCAATCCTCAATCTTCAAACTCAATCCTCAATCCTCAATCCTCAATCCTCAATACCCAACCATCAATCCTCAATTCTCAATACTGAATAGAATATCCTGAATTCTCAGGACTCAATACTCAAACGTCAATCCCCAACCCTCAGCCCTCATACTCAATCCTAAATCCTCAATCCTCAATCCTCAATATTCAATCCTCAATAATCAATCTTCAATCCTCAACCCTCATTCCTCAATCCTCAACCCTCAATCCTCAATACTCAATCCTCAGTCCTCAATCCTTAATCCTCAATCTTCAATCCTCAATACTCAATCGTCAATCCTCAATCCGCAATCCTCGATACTCAATCCTCAATCCTCAGTCATGAATACTCAATCTTCAATACTCAATCCTCAATCGTCAATCCTCAAATTTCAGTCCTCAATCCTCAACCCTCAATCCTCAATTCTCAATCCTCATTCCTCAAACCTCAATCCTCAACCCTCAGTCACCATCCTCAATTCTCTATTCTCAATCCTCAATCCTCAATCTTCAATCCTCAATCCTCAGTCCTCAAACCTCAATTCTGAACCCTCAATCCTGAATCCTCAATTTTCAGCCCTCAGTCCTCAACAATCAGTTGTCAATCCTCAATCCTCAATAGAATATCCTCAATTCACAGTTTTCAATACTCAACACTCAATCTGCAATCTTCAAATCTCTATCCACAAACATCAATTCTCATCACTCAGCCCTCAACACTCAGTCCTCAATGTTCAATCCTCAATCCTCAACTCTCAATCTTCAATCCCCAATACTGAATCTTCAATCCTCAGTCCCAAATACTCAATCTTCAATCCTCAATCCTCAATCCTCAATCCTCAATCCCCAATCCTCAATATTCAATCCTCAATACTCAATCTTCAATCCTCAATACTCAATCCTCAATCCTCAGTCCTCAATCCTCAATCATCAATCCTCAATCTTCAATACTCAATCCTCAATCCTCAATTCTTAATCCTCAATACTCAACCATCAATCCTCAAATCTCAATACTCAATAGAATATCCTGATTTCGCAGGATTCAATACTCAAACATCAATCCTCAACCCTCAGCCCTCATCCTCCATCCTCGATCCTCAACCCTCAATCCTCAACATTCAATCCTCAATACTCAACCTTCAATCCTCAATCCCCAATTCTCAATCCTCAATCCTCAATCCTCAATCCACAATCCTCAATCCCCAATCCCGAATCTTCAATCCTCAATACTCAACCTTCCATCCTCAATCCTCAATCCTCAATCCTCAATCCTCAATGTTCAATCCTCAATACCCAATCCTCAATCTTCAATCCTCAATCCTCAATCCTCAATCCTCAATCCTCAATCCTCAATCCTCAATCTTAAATCCTCAATAATCAATCTTCAATCGTCAATCCTCAATCCTCAATCCTCAATCCTCAATCCTCAATCATCAATCCTCAATCTTCAATACTCAATCCTCAATCCTCAATCCTCAAACCTCAATCCTCAATCCTCAATCCTCAATCCTCAATCCTCAATTATCAATGCTCAATCATTAATACTGAATCCTCAATCCTCAATCCTCAATCCTCAATCCTCGTTCCTCGAACATCAATCCTCAAACCTCAGGCCTCATCTTCAGTTCTCAACTCTCTATCCTCGATCCTCAATCCTCAATCTTCAGTCCTCAATAATCAATCTCCAATCCTAGATCCTCAATCCCCAATCTTCAATCCTTAATACTCAACATTCAACCCTCAATCTTCAATCCTCAATGCTCAATCAAAGATCCTCAATCCTCAGTCCTCAATCCTCAATCCTCAATCCTCAAACCTCAATCCTCAACCGTCTGTCCTCGTCCTCAATGCTCAACCCTCAATACTCAATTATCAATACTCAATCTTCATCCTCAATCCTCAATCCTCAATCCTCAATCCCCAATCCTCAATCTTCAATCCTCAATACTCAATCTCCAATCCTCAATACTCAATCCTCAATCCTCAATCCTCAATACTCAATCCTCAATCATCAATCCTCAATCTTCAATACTCAATCCTCAATCCTCAATTCTTAATCCTCAATACTCAACCATCAATACTCAGTTCTCAATACTCAACAGAATATCCTGATTTCGCAGGATTCAATACTCAAACCTCAATCCTCAACCCTCAGCCCTCATCCTCCATCCTCGATCCTCAATCCTCAATCCTCAACATTCAATCCTCAATACTCAATCTTCAACCCTCAATCCCCAATTCTCAATCCTCAATCCTCAATCCTAAATCTTCAATCCTCAATACTCAATCTTCAATCCTCAATCCTCAATCCTCAATCCTTAATCCTCAATCCTCAATCCTCAAACCTCAATCTTCAATCCTCAATACTCAATCTTCAATCCTCAATCTTCAACCCTCAATACTCAACCTCCAATCTTCAATCCTCAATCCTCAATCCTCAATCTTCAATCCTCAATACTCAATCCTGAATCCTCAATCCCCAATCCTCAATCCTCAATCCTCAATCCTCAATCCTCAATTCTAAATTCTCAATCCTCAATCCTCAATCCTCGGAACTCAAACATCAATACTGAAACCTCAGTCCCCTTCCTCAATCCACAACCCTCAATCCTCAATCCTCAATCCTCAATCCTCAATTATCAATGCTCAATCTTTAATACTCAATCCTCAATCCTCAATCCTCAATCCTCAATCCTCGTTCCTCGAACATCAATCCTCAAACCTCAGGCCTCATCTTCAGTTCTCAACTCTCTATCCTCGATCCTCAATCCTCAATCTTCAGTCCTCAATAATCAATCTCCAATCCTAGATCCTCAATCCCCAATCTTCAATCCTTAATACTCAACATTCAACCCTCAATCTTCAATCCTCAATGCTCAATCAAAGATCCTCAATCCTCAGTCCTCAATCCTCAATCCTCAATCCTCAAACCTCAATCCTCAACCGTCTGTCCTCGTCCTCAATGCTCAACCCTCAATACTCAATTATCAATACTCAATCTTCATCCTCAATCCTCAATCCTCAATCCTCAATCCCCAATCCTCAATCTTCAATCCTCAATACTCAATCTCCAATCCTCAATACTCAATCCTCAATCCTCAATCCTCAATACTCAATCCTCAATCATCAATCCTCAATCTTCAATACTCAATCCTCAATCCTCAATTCTTAATCCTCAATACTCAACCATCAATACTCAGTTCTCAATACTCAACAGAATATCCTGATTTCGCAGGATTCAATACTCAAACCTCAATCCTCAACCCTCAGCCCTCATCCTCCATCCTCGATCCTCAATCCTCAATCCTCAACATTCAATCCTCAATACTCAATCTTCAACCCTCAATCCCCAATTCTCAATCCTCAATCCTCAATCCTAAATCATCAATCCTCAATACTCAATCTTCAATCCTCAATCCTCAATCCTCAATCCTTAATCCTCAATCCTCAATCCTCAAACCTCAATCTTCAATCCTCAATACTCAATCTTCAATCCTCAATCTTCAACCCTCAATACTCAACCTCCAATCTTCAATCCTCAATCCTCAATCCTCAATCTTCAATCCTCAATACTCAATCCTGAATCCTCAATCCCCAATCCTCAATCCTCAATCCTCAATCCTCAATCCTCAATTCTAAATTCTCAATCCTCAATCCTCAATCCTCGGAACTCAAACATCAATACTGAAACCTCAGTCCCCTTCCTCAATCCACAACCCTCAATCCTAAATCCTCAATCTTCAATCATCAATATTCAATCTTCAATCCTCAATCCACAATTTTCAATCTTCAATCCTCAATAATCAGTCTCCAATCCTAGATCCTCAATCCCCAATCCCCAATCCTTAATCCTCAATCTTCAATACTCAATCCCCAGTCCTCAATCTACAATCCTCAATGCTCAATCCTCAATCCTCAATCCTCAGCCCTCAATCCTCAATCCTCAATCCTCAAACCTCAATCCTCATCCTTGAGTCCTCGTCCTCAATCCTCAACCTCAATCCTCAATCATCAATACTCAATCTTGGATCCTCAGTCTTCAATCCTCAATACTCAATCTTCAATCCTCTATACTCAATTCTCAATCCTCAATACTCAATCCTCAATCGTCAATCCTCAGACCCAAATCCTCAATCTTCTATCCTCAAACCTCAATCCTCAATCCTCAATCCTCAATCTTCAATCCTCAATACTCAACCTTCAATCCTCAATCCTCAACCCTCAGCCCTCATCCTCCATCCTCAATCCTCAATCCTCAATCCTCAATCTTCAATCCTCAATACTCAATCGTCAATCCTCAATCCGCAATCCTCAATCCTCAATCCTCAATGCTCAGTCATGAATACTCAATCTTCAATACTCAATCCTCAATCGTCAATCCTCAATTCTCAGTCCTCAATCCTCAACCCTCAATCCTCAATCATCAATCCTCAATCCTCAATCGTCAATCCTAAAGCCCCAATCCTCAATCTTCAATCCTCAATCCTCAATCGTCAATCCTCAATCTCCAATCCTCAATCTTCAATCCTCAATCGTCAATCCTCAATCCTCAATCCTCAACCTTCAGTCCTTAATACTCAATCTACAATCGTCAATCCTCAACCCTAAGCCCTCATCCTCCATCCTCAATCCTCAATCCTCAATCCTCAATCTTCAATCCTCAATCCTCAGTCCTCAAACCTCAATTCTGAATCCTCAACCCTGAATCATCAACCTTCAGCTCTCAGTCCTCAACAATCATTTGTCAATCCTCAATCCTCAATAGAATATCCTCAATTCACAGTTTTCAATACTCAATACTCAATCTGCAATCTTCAAATCTCTATCCACAAACATCAATTCTCATCACTCAGCCCTCAACACTCAGTCCTCAATGTTCAATCCTCAATCCTCAGCTCTCAATCTTCAATTCTCAATACTGAATCTTCAATCCTCAGTCCCAAATCCTCAATCTTCAATCCTCAATCCTCAATCCTCAATCCTCAATCCCCAATCCTCAATCTTCAATCCTCAATACTCAATCTTCAATCCTCAATACTCAATCCTCAATCCTCAGTCCTCAATCCTCAATCATCAATACTCAATCTTCAATACTCAATCCTCAATCCTCAATTCTTAATCCTCAATACTCAACCATCAATCCTCAATTCTCAATACTCAATAGAATATCCTGATTTCGCAGGATTCAATACTCAAACCTCAATCCTCAACCCTCAGCCCTCATCCTCCATCCTCGATCCTCAATCCTCAATCCTCAACATACAATCCTCAATAATCAATCTTCAATCCTCATTCCTCATTCCTCAATCCTCAACCCTCAATCCTCAATACTCAATCCTCAGTCCTCAATCCTTAATCCTCAATCCTCAATCTTCAATCCTCAATACTCAATCTTCAATCCTCAATACTCAATCTTCAATCCTCAATCCTCAATCCTCAATCCTCAATCCTCAATATTCAATTCTCAGTACCCAATCCTCAATCTTCAATCCTCAATCCTCAATCCTCAATCCTCAATCCTCAATCCTCAATCCACAATCCTCAATCTTCAATCCTCAATAATCAATCTTCAATCGTCAACCCTCAATCCTCAATCCTCAATCCTCAATCCACAATCATCAATCCTCAATCTTCAATACTCAATCCTCAATCCTCAATCCTCAATCCTCAATACCCAACCATCAATCCTCAATTCTCAATACTGAATAGAATATCCTGAATTCTCAGGACTCAATACTCAAACGTCAATCCCCAACCCTCAGCCCTCATACTCAATCCTAAATCCTCAATCCTCAATCCTCAATATTCAATCCTCAATAATCAATCTTCAATCCTCAACCCTCATTCCTCAATCCTCAACCCTCAATCCTCAATACTCAATCCTCAGTCCTCAATCCTTAATCCTCAATCTTCAATCCTCAATACTCAATCGTCAATCCTCAATCCGCAATCCTCGATACTCAATCCTCAATCCTCAGTCATGAATACTCAATCTTCAATACTCAATCCTCAATCGTCAATCCTCAAATCTCAGTCCTCAATCCTCAACCCTCAATCCTCAATTCTCAATCCTCATTCCTCAAACCTCAATCCTCAACCCTAAGCCCTCATCCTCCATCCTCAATCCTCAATCCTCAATCCTCAATCTTAAATCCTCAATCCTCAGTCCTCAAACCTCAATTCTGAATCCTCAACCCTGAATCATCAACCTTCAGATCTCAGTCCTCAACAATCATTTGTCAATCCTCAATCCTCAATAGAATATCCTCAATTCACAGTTTTCAATACTCAATACTCAATCTGCAATCTTCAAATCTCTATCCACAAACATCAATTCTCATCACTCAGCCCTCAACGCTCAGTCATCAATGTTCAATCCTCAATCCTCAACTCTCAATCTTCAATCCTCAATACTGAATATTCAATCCTCATTCCCAAATACTCAATCTTCAATCCTCAATCATCAATCCTCAATCCTCAATCCCCAATCCTCAATCTTCAACCCTCAATCCTCAATCCTCAATCTTCAATCTTCAATCCTCAATACTCAATCTTCAATCCTCAATCCTCAATCCTCAATCTTCAATCCTCAGTCGCAAATACTCAATCTTCAATCCTCAATCCTCAATCCTCAATCCTCAATCCTCAATCCTCAATCTTCAATCTTCAATCCTCAATACTCAATCTTCAATCCTCAATACTCAATCCTCAATCGTCAATCCTCAATTCCCAATCCTCAATCTTCAATCCTCAATCCTTAATCGTCAGTATTCAATCCTCAATACTCAATCTTCAACCCTCTATCCTCAACCCTCAATTCTTAATCCTCAATCCTCAATCCTCAATCTTCAATCGTCAATACTCAATCTTCAATCCTCAATACACAATACTCAATCCTCAATCCTCAATTCTCAATCCTCAATACTCAACCATCAATCGTCAATTCCCAATACTCGCTAGAATATCCTGATTTCGCAGGTTTCAATCCTCAAACCTCAATCCTCAACCCTCAGACCTCACCCTCCATCCTCGATCCTCAATCCTCAATCCTCAATCTTCAACGCTCAATCCCCAGTCCTCAATCTTCAATCCTCAATGCTCAATCCAAAATCCTCAATCCTCAGTCCTCAATCCTCAATCCTCAGTCCTCAAACCTCAATCCTCAACCGTCAGTCCTCGTCCTCAATCCTCAACCCTCAATACTCAATCATCAATCCTCAATTCTCAATACTCAATAGAATATCCTGAAATCTCATGGTTCAATACTCAATCCACAATATACAATAACCAAATCTCAATCCTCAAACATCCATACTCAACACTCAATCCTCAACACTCAGTCCTCTCTCTTCAATCCTCCATCCTCAATCCTCAATTCTCAACCGTCAATCTTCAATCCTCAATCCTCAACGCTCAATCCTCAGTCCTCAAACCTCAAACCCGAATCCTCAATCCTGAATCCTCAATTCTCAGCCGTCAATCCTCAATCCTCAATCCTCAACACTCAATCCTCAGTCCTCAAACCTCAAACCCGAATCCTCAATCCAGAATCCTCAGTCTTCAGCCCTCAGTCCTCAATAATCAACTGTCAATCCTCAATCCTCAATAGAATATCCTCAATTCACAGTTTTCAATACTCAATCCCCAACCATCAATCTTCAAATCTCAATACACAAACATCAATTCTCATCAATCAACCCTCAACACTCAGTCCTCAACCTTCGATCCTCAGTCCTCAATCCTCAATCTTCAATCCTCAATACTCAACCTTCAATCCTCAATACTCATTACTCAATCCTCACTCCTCATTCCTCAATCGTCAATCCTCAAGCCCCAATCCTCAATCTTCAATCCTCAATCCTCAATCCTCAATCCTCAATCCTCAATCTTCATTCCTTAATACTCAATCTTCAATCCTCAATCCTCAACCCTCAATCCTTAATCCTCAATCCTCGATCATCAATCGTCAATCTTCAATACTCAATTTTCGATCCTCAATCCTCAATCCTCAATTCTTAATCCTCAATACTCAACCATCAATCCTCAACTCTCAATACTCAATATATTATCCTGATTTCGCAGGATTCAATACTCAAACCTCAATCCTCAACCCTCAGCCCTCATCCTCCATCCTCGATCCTCAATCCTCAACCCTCAACATTCAATCCTCAATACTCAATCTTCAATCCTCAATCCGCAATTCTCAATCCTCAAACCTCAATCCTCAATCCTCAATCCTCAATCCTCAACCTTCAATCCTCAATACTCAATCGTCAACCCTCGACCCTCAATACTCAATCCTCAATCCTCATTCTTCAATCCTCAATACCCAATCCACAATCTTCAATCCTCAATCCTCAATTCTCAATTCTCAATCCTCAATACTCAATCCTCAACCTTTAATTCTCAATACTCAGTCTTCAATCCTCAATACTGAATTCCCAATCCTGAATCCTCAATCGTCAACCCTCAAGCCCCAATCCTCAATCTTCAATCCTCAATCCTCAATCCTCAATCCTCAATCCTCAATCCTCAATCTTCAATCCTCAATACTCAATCTTCAATCCTCAATACGCAATTCCCAATCCTCAATCCTCAATCCTCAATCGTCAATCCTAAAGCCCCAATCCTCAACCTTCAATCCTCAATACTCAATCTTCAACCCCCAATCCTCAACCCTCAGCCCTCATCCTCCATCCTCTATCCTCAATCCTCAATCCTCAATCTTGAATCCTCAATCCTCAGTCCTCAAACCTCAATTCTGAATCCTCAATGCCGAATCCTCAATCTTCAGCCCTCTGTCCTCAACAATCAGTTGTCAATCCCCAATCCTCAATAGAATATCCTCAATTCACAGTTTCCAATACTCAATACTCAATCTGCAATCTTCAAATCTCTATCCACAAACATCAATTCTCATCACTCAGCCCTCAACACTCAGTCATCAATGTTCAATCCTCAATACTCAACTCTCAATCTTCAATCCTCAATACTGAATATTCAATCCTCATTCCCAAATACTCAATCTTCAATCCTCAATCCTCAATCCTCAATCCTCAATCCTCAGTCCTCAATCCTCAATCATCAATCCTCAATCTTCAATACTCAATCCTCAATCCTCAATTCTTAATCCTCAATACTCAACCATCAATACTCAATTCTCAATACTCAATAGAATATCCTGATTTCGCAGGATTCAATACTCAAACCTCAATCCTCAACCCTCAGCCCTCATCCTCCATCCTCGATCCTCAATCCTCAATCCTCAACATTCAATCCTCAATACTCAATCGTCAATCCTCAATCCACAATTCTCAATCCTCAATCCTCAATCCTAAATCTTCAATCCTCAGTACTCAATCTTCAATCCTCAATCCTCAATCCTCAGTCCTTAATCCTCAATCCTCAATCCTCAATCCTCAATACTCAATCTTCAATCCTCAATCTTCAACCCTCAATACTCTACCTTCAATCTTCAATCCTCAATCCTCAATCCTCAATCTTCAATCCTCAATACTCAATCCTGAATCCTCAATCCCCAATCCTCAATCTTCAATCCTCAATCCTCAATCCTCAATCCTCAATCCTCAATCCTCAATCTTCAATCTTCAATCCTCAATCCTCAATCCTCAATCCTCAATCTTCAATCTTCAATCCTCAATACTCAATCTTCAATCCTCAATCCTCAATCCTCAATCCTCAATCCTCAATCCTCAATCGTCAGTCGTCATTCCTCAGTACTCAATCTTCAATCCTCAGTCCTCAATCCTCAATCCTCAATCCTCATTCTTCAATCCTCAATACCCAATCCTCAATCTTCAATCCTCAATCCTCAATCCTCAATTCTCAATCCTCAACCCTCAATCCTCAGTCCTCAAACCTCAATCCTCAACCCTCAGCCCTCATCCTCAATCCTCAATCCTCAATCTTCAATCCTCAGTCCCCAACCCTCAATCTTCAATGCTCAATCTTCAATCCTCAATACTCAATCTTCAATCCTCAATCCTCAGTCCTCTATCCTCAATCCTCAATTCTTAATCCGCAATACTCAATCCTCAATCGTCAACCCTCAATCCCCAATCCTCAATCTTCAATCCTCAGTCCCCAGTCCTCAATCTTCAATCCTCAATGCTCAATCCTCAATACTCTATCCTCAGACCTCAACCCTCAATCCTAAATCCTCAAACCTCAATCCTCAACCGTCAGTCCTCGACCTCAATCCTCAACCCTCAATCCTCAATCCCCAACCTCCAATCATCAATACACAATCTTCAATCCTCAATACTCAATCCTCAATCCCCAATTCTCAACACAAAACCCACAACCATCAATCCTCAATACTCAACCATCAATCCTCAATTCTCAATACTCAATAGAATATCCTGAATTCTCATGTTTCAATACTCAATCCACAATATTCTATAATCAAATCTCAATCCTCAAACATCAGTTCTCAACACTCAACCCTCAACACTCAGTCCTCTCTCTTCAATCCTCCATCCTCAATCCTCAATCCTCAAGCGTCAATCCTCAATCCTCAATCCTCAATCTTCAATCCTCAATACTCAATCTTCAATCCTCAATCCCCAACCCTCAGCCCTCATCCTCCATTCTCAATCCTCAATCCTCAATACTCAATCTTCAATCCTCAATCCTCAGTCCTCAAACCTCAATTCTGAATCCTCAATCTTCAGCCCTCAGTCCTCAACAATCAGTTGCCAATCCTCAATCCTCAATAGAATATCCTCAATTCAGAGTTTTCAATACTCAATACTCAATCTGCAATCTTCAAATCTCTATCCACAAACATCAATCCTCATCACTCAACCCTCAACACTCAGTCCCCAATCCTCAATCTTCAATCCTCATTCCTCAATCTTCAATCCTCAGTACTCAATCTTCAATCCTCAATCCTCAGTCCTTAATCCTCAATCCTCAATCCTCAATCCTCAATACTCAATCTTCAATCCTCAATCTTCAACCCTCAATACTCTACCTTCAATCTTCAATCCTCAATCCTCAATCCTCAATCTTCAATCCTCAATACTCAATCCTGAATCCTCAATCCCCAATCCTCAATCTTCAATCCTCAATCCTCAATCCTCAATCCTCAATCCTCAATCCTCAATCTTCAATCTTCAATCCTCAATCCTCAATCCTCAATCCTCAATCTTCAATCTTCAATCCTCAATACTCAATCTTCAATCCTCAATCCTCAATCCTCAATCCTCAATCCTCAATCCTCAATCGTCAGTCGTCATTCCTCAGTACTCAATCTTCAATCCTCAGTCCTCAATCCTCAATCCTCAATCCTCATTCTTCAATCCTCAATACCCAATCCTCAATCTTCAATCCTCAATCCTCAATCCTCAATTCTCAATCCTCAACCCTCAATCCTCAGTCCTCAAACCTCAATCCTCAACCCTCAGCCCTCATCCTCAATCCTCAATCCTCAATCTTCAATCCTCAGTCCCCAACCCTCAATCTTCAACGCTCAATCTTCAATCCTCAATACTCAATCTTCAATCCTCAATCCTCAGTCCTCTATCCTCAATCCTCAATTCTTAATCCTCAATACTCAATCCTCAATCGTCAACCCTCAATCCCCAATCCTCAATCTTCAATCCTCAGTCCCCAGTCCTCAATCTTCAATCCTCAATGCTCAATCCTCAATACTCTATCCTCAGACCTCAACCCTCAATCCTAAATCCTCAAACCTCAATCCTCAACCGTCAGTCCTCGACCTCAATCCTCAACCCTCAATCCTCAATCCCCAACCTCCAATCATCAATACACAATCTTCAATCCTCAATCCTCAATCCTCAATCCCCAATTCTCAACACAAAACCCACAACCATCAATCTTCAATACTCAACCATCAATCCTCAATTCTCAATACTCAATAGAATATCCTGAATTCTCATGTTTCAATACTCAATCCACAATATTCTATAATCAAATCTCAATCCTCAAACATCAGTTCTCAACACTCAACCCTCAACGCTCAGTCCTCTCTCTTCAATCCTCCATCCTCAATCCTCAATCCTCAAGCGTCAATCCTCAATCCTCAATCCTCAATCTTCAATCCTCAATACTCAATCTTCAATCCTCAATCCCCAACCCTCAGCCCTCATCCTCCATTCTCAATCCTCAATCCTCAATCCTCAATCTTCAATCCTCAATCCTCAGTCCTCAAACCTCAATTCTGAATCCTCAATCTTCAGCCCTCAGTCCTCAACAATCAGTTGCCAATCCTCAATCCTCAATAGAATATCCTCAATTCAGAGTTTTCAATACTCAATACTCAATCTGCAATCTTCAAATCTCTATCCACAAACATCAATCCTCATCACTCAACCCTCAACACTCAGTCCCCAATCCTCAATCTTCAATCCTCATTCCTCAATCCTCAATCCTCAATCTTCAATCTTCAATCCTCAATACTCAATCTTCAATCCTCAATCCTCAATCCTCAATCCTCAATCCTCAATCTTCAATCTTCAATCCTCAATTCTCAATCCTCAACCCTCTATCCTCAGTCCTCAAACCTCAATCCTCAACCCTCAGCCCTCATCCTCAATCCTCAATCCTCAATCTTCATTCCACAGTCCCCAACCCTCAATCTTCAATGCTCAATCTTCAATCCTCAATACTCAATCTTCAATCCTCAATCCTCAGTCCTCAAACCCCAATTCTGTATCCTCAATCCTGAATCCTCAATCTTCAGCCCACAGTCCTCAACAACCAGTTGTCAATCTTCAATCCTCAATACAATATCCTCAATTCACAGTTTTCGATACTCAATACCCAATCTGCAATCTTCAAACCTCTATCCACAAACATCAATTCTCATCACTCAGACCTCAACACTCAGTCCTCAATGTTCAATCCTCAATCCTCAGCTCACAACCTTCAATCCTCAATACTGAATCTTCAATCCTCAGTTCCAAACCCTCAATCTTCAATCCTCAATCCTCAATCATCAATCCTCAATCCTCAATCCCCAATCCTCAATCTTCAACCCTCAATCCTCAATCCTCAATCTTCAATCTTCAATCCTCAATACTCAATCTTCAATCCTCAATCCTCAATCCTCAATCTTCAATCCTCAGTCGCAAATACTCAATCTTCAATCCTCAATCCTCAATCCTCAATCCTCAATCCTCAATCCTCAATCTTCAATCCTCAATACTCAATCTTCAATCCTCAATACGCAATTCCCAATCCTCAATCCTCAATCCTCAATCGTCAATCCTAAAGCCCCAATCCTCAACCTTCAATCCTCAATACTCAATCTTCAACCCCCAATCCTCAACCCTCAGCCCTCATCCTCCATCCTCTATCCTCAATCCTCAATCCTCAATCTTGAATCCTCAATCCTCAGTCCTCAAACCTCAATTCTGAATCCTCAATGCCGAATCCTCAATCTTCAGCCCTCTGTCCTCAACAATCAGTTGTCAATCCCCAATCCTCAATAGAATATCCTCAATTCACAGTTTCCAATACTCAATACTCAATCTGCAATCTTCAAATCTCTATCCACAAACATCAATTCTCATCACTCAGCCCTCAACGCTCAGTCATCAATGTTCAATCCTCAATCCTCAACTCTCAATCTTCAATCCTCAATACTGAATATTCAATCCTCATTCCCAAATACTCAATCTTCAATCCTCAATCCTCAATCCTCAATCTTCAATCCTCAATCCTCAGTCCTCAAACCACAATCCTGAATCCTCAATCCTGAATCCTCAATCTTCAGCCCTGAGTCCTCAACAATCAGTTGTCAATCCTCAGTCCTCAATAGAATATCGTCAATTCATAGTTTTCAATACTCAATACTCAACCTGCAATCTTCAAATCTCTATCCACAAACATCAATTCTCATCACTCAACCCTCAACACTCAGTCCCCAATCCTCAATCTTCAATCCTCAGCCCTCAATCCACAATACTCAATCTTCAATCATCAATCCTCAATACTCAATCTTCAATCCTCAATCCTGAATCCTCAATCCTCAATCCTCAATCCTCAATCGTCAGACTTCAATCCTCAATACTCAATCTTCAATCCTCAGTCCTCAATCCTCAATCCTCAATCCTCAATCCTCAATCGTCAGTCTTCAATCCTCAATACTCAATCTTCAATCCTCAATCCTGAATCCTCAACCCTCAATCCTCTTTCTTCAATCCTCAATACCCAATCCTCAATCTTCAATCCTCAATACTCAATCTACAATCCTCAATACTCAATCCTCAGTGTTCAATCCTCAATACGCAATCCTCAATCTTGTATCCTCAATCCTCAATCCTCAATCCTCAATCCTCAATCCTCAATCCTCAATCCTCAATCCTCAATCCTCAATCATCAATATTCAACATACAACCCTCAACCATCGATACTCAATACTCAAGCATCAATCCTCAATTATCAATACTCAATAGAATATACTGAATTCTCACGGTTCAGTACTCAATGCACAATATTCAATAATCAAACATCAATCCTCAAACATCAATTCTCAACACTCAATCCTCAACACTCAGTCCTCTCTCTTCAATCGTCAATACTCAATCTTCAATCCTCAATCCTCAACCCTCAATCCTCAATCTTCAATCCTCAATACTCAACCTTCAATCCTCAATACGCAATTCCCAATCCTCAATCCTCAATCCTCAATCGTCAATCCTAAAGCCCCAATCCTCAACCTTCAATCCTCAATACTCAATCTTCAACCCCCAATCCTCAACCCTCAGCCCTCATCCTCCATCCTCTATCCTCAATCCTCAATCCTCAATCTTGAATCCTCAATCCTCAGTCCTCAAACCTCAATTCTGAATTCTCAATGCCGAATCCTCAATCTTCAGCCCTCTGTCCTCAACAATCAGTTGTCAATCCCCAATCCTCAATAGAATATCCTCAATTCACAGTTTCCAATACTCAATACTCAATCTGCAATCTTCAAATCTCTATCCACAAACATCAATTCTCATCACTCAGCCCTCAACACTCAGTCATCAATGTTCAATCCTCAATCCTCAACTCTCAATCTTCAATCCTCAATACTGAATATTCAATCCTTATTCCCAAATACTCAATCTTCAATCCTCAATCCTCAATCCTCAATCCTCAATCCTCAATCCTCAATCCTCAATCATCAATCCTCAATCTTCAATACTCAATCCTCAATCCTCAATCCTCAATTCTTAATCCTCAATACTCAACCATCAATACTCAATTCTCAATAGAATATCCTGATTTCGCAGGATTCAATACTCAAACCTCAATCCTCAACCCTCAGCCCTCATCCTCCATCCTCGATCCTCAATCCTCAATCCTCAACTTTCAATCCTCAATACTCAATCGTCAATCCTCAATCCACAATTCTCAATCCTCAATCCTCAATCCTAAATCTTCAATCCTCAGTACTCAATCTTCAATCCTCAATCCTCAATCCTCAGTCCTTAATCCTCAATCCTCAATCCTCAATCCTCAATACTCAATCTTCAATCCTCAATCTTCAACCCTCAATACTCTACCTTCAATCTTCAATCCTCAATCCTCAATCCTCAATCTTCAATCCTCAATACTCAATCCTGAATCCTCAATCCCCAATCCTCAATCTTCAATCCTCAATCCTCAATCCTCAATCCTCAGTCCTCAATCCTCAATCTTCAATCTTCAATCCTCAATCCTCAATCCTCAATCCTCAATCTTCAATCTTCAATCCTCAATACTCAATCTTCAATCCTCAATCCTCAATCCTCAATCCTCAATCCTCAATCCTCAATCGTCAGTCGTCATTCCTCAGTACTCAATCTTCAATCCTCAGTCCTCAATCCTCAATCCTCAATCCTCATTCTTCAATCCTCAATACCCAATCCTCAATCTTCAATCCTCAATCCTCAATCCTCAATTCTCAATCCTCAACCCTCAATCCTCAGTCCTCAAACCTCAATCCTCAACCCTCAGCCCTCATCCTCAATCCTCAATCCTCAATCTTCAATCCTCAGTCCCCAACCCTCAATCTTCAATGCTCAATCTTCAATCCTCAATACTCAATCTTCAATCCTCAATCCTCAGTCCTCTATCTCCAATTCTGTATCCTCAATCCTGAATCCTCAATCTTCAGCCCACAGTACTCAACAATCAGTTGTCAATCTTCAGTCCTCAATAGAGTATCCTCAATTCACAGTTTTCGATACTCAATACCCAATCTGCAATCTTCAAACCTCTATCCAGAAACATCAATTCTCACCACTCAGCCCTCAACACTCAGTCCTCTCTCTTCAATCCTCCATCCTGAATCCTCAATCCTCAAGCGTCAATCCTCAATCCTCAATCCTCATACCTCAACCCTCAATCCTCAGTCCTCAAACCTCAACCCTCAGTCATCAATCCTCAATCCTGAATCCTCAATCCTGAATCCTCAATCTTCAGCCCTCAGTCCTCAACAATCAGCCGTCAATCCTCAATCCTCAATAGAGTATCCTCAATTCACAGTTTTCAATATTCAATACTCAATCGGCAATCTTCAAATCTCTATCCACAAACATCAATTCTCGTCACTCAACTCTCAACACTCAGTCCTCAATGTTCAATCCTCAATCCTCTGTTCTCAATCTTCAATCCTCTATACTGAATCATCAATCCTCAACCCCCAATCCTCAATCCTCAATCCTCAGTCGTCAATCTTCAATCCTCTGTCCCAAATCCTCAATCTTCAATCCTCAATCCCCAATCCTCAACCCTCAATCATCAATATTCAACACACAACCCTCAAACATCGATACTCAATACTCAACCATCAATCCTCAATTCTCAATACTCAATAGAATATCCTGAATTCTCACGGTTCAATACTCAATCCACAATATTCAATAACCAAACCTCAATCCTCAAACATCAATACTCAACACTCAATCCTCAATACTCAGTCCTCTCTCTTCAATCCTCCATCCTCAATCCTCAATCCTTAATACTCAATCTTCAACCCTCAATCCCCAGTCCTCAATCTTCAATCCTCAATGCTCAATCAAAATTCCTCCATCCTCAGTCCTTAATCCTCAGTCCTCAATCCTCAAACCTCAATCCTCAACCGTCTGTCCTCGTCCTCAATCCTCAACCCTCAATACTCAATTATCAATACTCAATCTTCAATCCTAAATCTTCAATCCTCAACCCTCAGTCCTCAAACCTCAATCCTCAATCCTCAATCCTCAGTCCTCAAACCACAATCCTGAATCCTCAATCCTGAATCCTCAATCTTCAGCACTCAGTCCTCAACAATCTGTTGTCAATCCTCAATCCTCAATAGAATATCCTCAATTCACTGTTTTCAATACTCAATCCCCAATCTTCAATTATCAAATCTCAATACACAAACATCAATTCTCATCAATCAACCCTCAACGCTCAGTCCTCAATCTTTGATCCTCAATCCTCAATCCTCAATCCTCAATCCTCAATCTTCAATCATCAATATTCAATCTTCAATCCTCAATCCTCAATCCTCCATCCTCAATCCTCAATCCTCAATCCTGAAACCTCAATCCTCAACCGTCAGTCCTCGTCCTCAATCCTCAACCCTCAATCCTCAATCCTCAACCTTCAATCATCAATACACAATCTTCAATCCTCAATCCTCAATCCACAATCCTCAATATTCAACACAAAACCCTCAACCATCAATCCTCAATACTCAACCATCAATCCTCAATTCTCAATACTCAATAGAATATCCTGAATTCTCATGTTTCAATACTTAATCCACAATATTCTATAATCAAATCTCAATCCTCAAACATCAATTCTCAGCACTCAATCCTCCACACTCAGTCCTCAATCTTCGATCCTCAGTCCTCAATCCTCAATCTTTAATCCTCAATACTCAATCTTCGATCCTCAATACTCAATTCTCAATCCTGAATCCTCAATCATCAATCCTCAAGCCCCAATCCTCAATCATCAATCCTCAATCCTCAATCCTCAATCCTCAATCCTCAATCCTGAATCATCGATCCTCAATACTCAATCTTCAATCCTCAATCCTCAACCCTCAATCCTTAATCCTCAATCCTCAATCCTCAATCTTCAATCCTCAATACTCAGTCTTCAATCCTCAATCCTCAACCCTCAACACTCAGTACTCAATCCTCAATACTCAGTCCTCAATCCTCAATCCTCAACCATCGATCCTCAATACTCAATCTTCAATCCTCAATCCTCAACCCTCAATCCTTAATCCTCAATCCTCAATGCACAATCCTCAGTTCACAATCGTCAATCCTCAAGCACCAATCCTCAATCTTCAATCCTGAGTCCACAATCCTCAATATTCAATCCTCAATAATCAATCTTCAATCCTCAATCCTCAATCCTCAATCCTCAATCCTCAATCCTCTGCCATCAATCCTCAATCTTCAATACTCAATCGTCAATCCTCAGTCCTCAATCCTCAATCCTCAATCCTCGTTCTTCAATCCTCAATACTCAACCCCCAGTCCTCACCCTCAACTCTCAATTCTCAACTCTCAATCCTCAATCCTAAATTTTCAATCCTCAATAATCAATCACCAATCCTAGATCCTCAATCCCCAATCCCCAATCCTCAATCCTTAACCCTCAATCTTCAATTCTCAATCCCCAGGCCTCAATCTTCAATACTCAATGCTCAATCCTCAATCCTCAATACTCAATCCTCAGTCCTCAATCCTCAATCCTCAATCCTCAATCTTCAATCCTCAATACTCAATCTTGAATCCTCAATCCTCAATCCTCGATCCTCAATCTTCAATCCTCAATCCTCAATCCTCAATCCCCAATCCTCAATCCTCAGTCCTCAAACCACAATCCTGAATCCTCAATCATGAATCCTCAATCTTCAGCACTGAGTCCTCAACAATCAGTTGTCAATCCTCAGTCCTCAATAGAATATCGTCAATTCACAGTCTTCAATACCCAATACTCAACCTGCAATCTTGAAATCTCTATCCACAAACATCAATCCTCATCACCCAACCCTCATCACTCAGTCCCCAATCCTCAATCTTCAATCCTCAGTCCTCAATCCTCAATCCTCAATCTTCAATCTACAATCCTCAATACTCAATCTTCATTCCTCAATACTCAATCCTCAATTGTCAATCCTCAATCCTCAATCGTCAGTCTTGAATCCTCAATACTCAACCTTCAATCCTCAATCCTCAATCCTCAATCCTCAATCCTCAATCCTCAATCCTCAATCGTCAGTCTTCAATCCTCAATACTCGATCTTCAATCCTCAATCCTGAATCCTCAATCCTCAATCCTCATTCTTCAATCCTCAATACGCAATCCTCAACCTTCAATCCTCAATCCTCAAACCTCAGTTCTCAATCCTCAACCCTCAGTCCTCGTACTCAATCTGCAACCCTCAATCCTCAATCCTCAATCTTCAATCATCAATATTCAACCTTCAATACTCAATCCTCAATCCTCAAACATCATTCCTCAATCCTCAATCCTCAATGTTCAATCCTCAATACCCAATCCTAAATCTTCAATCCTCAACCCTCAGTCCTCAAACCTCAATCCTCAATCCTCAATCCTCAGTCCTCAAACCACAATCCTGAATCCTCAATCCTGAATCCTCAATCTTCAGCACTCAGTCCTCAACAATCTGTTGTCAATCCTCAATCCTCAATAGAATATCCTCAATTCACAGTTTTCAATACTCAACCCCAATCTTCAATTATCAAATCTCAATACACAAACATCAATTCTCATCAATCAACCCTCAACGCTCAGTCCTCAATCTTCGATCCTCAATCCTCAATCCTCAATCCTCAATCTTCAATCCTCAATACTCAACCTTCATTTCTCAATACTCAATTCTCAATCCTCAATACTCAATCCCGAATCCGCAATCCTCAATCCCCATTCTTCAATCCTCAATACCCAATCCTCAATCTTCAATCCTCAATCCTCAGTCCTCAGTTCTCAATCCTCAACCCTCAGTCCTCGTCCTCAATCCACAACCCTCAATCCTCAATCCTCAATCTTCAATCATCAATATTTAACCTTCAATACTCAATCCTCAATCCTCAATCCTCATTCCTCAATCCTCAATCCTCAATGTTCAATCCTCAATACCCAATCCTAAATCTTCAATCCTCAAACCCCAATCCTCTATCTTCAATCCTCAATCCTCAATTCTCAATCCTCAATCCTCAATCCTCATTCTTCAGTCCTCAATAACCAATCCACAATCTTCAGTCCTCAATCCTCAATTCTCAATTCTCAATCCTCAATCCTCAATTCTCAGACCTCAAACATCGATACTCAACCCTCAGTCCCCGTCCTCAATCCACAACCCTCAATCCTCAATCCTCAATCTTCAATCATCAATATTCAATCTTCAATCCTCAATCCTCAATCCTCCATCCTCAATCCTCAATCCTCAATCCTGAAACCTCAATCCTCAACCGTCAGTCCTCGTCCTCAATCCTCAACCCTCAATCCTCAATCCTCAACCTTCAATCATCAATATACAATCTTCAATCCTCAATCCTCAATCCACAATCCTCAATATTCAACACAAAACCCTCAACCATCAATCCTCAATACTCAACCATCAATCCTCAATTCTCAATACTCAATAGAATATCCTGAATCCTCATGTTTCAATACTTAATCCACAATATTCTATAATCAAATCTCAATCCTCAAACATCAATTCTCAGCACTCAATCCTCCACACTCAGTCCTCAATCTTCGATCCTCAATCCTCAATCCTCAATCTTTAATCCTCAATACTCAATCTTCGATCCTCAATACTCAATTCTCAATCCTGAATCCACAATCATCAATCCTCAAGCCCCAATCCTCAATCATCAATCCTCAATCCTCAATCCTCAATCCTCAATCCTCAATCCTCAATCATCGATCCTCAATACTCAATCTTCGATCCTCAATCCTCAACCCTCAATCCTTAATCCTCAATCCTCAATCCTCAATCTTCAATCCTCAATACTCAGCCTTCAATCCTCAATCCTCAACCCTCAACACTCAGTACTCAATCCTAAATCATCAATATTCAATCAGCAATACTCAATCTTCAATCCACAATCCTCAATCCTCAATCCTCAATCCTCAATCCTCAGTCATCAATCCTCAATCTTCAATACTCAATCGTCAATCCTCAGTCCTCAAACCTCAATCCTCAATCCTCGTTCCTCAAACCTCAATCCTCAACCCTCAGTCCTCATCCTGAATTCTCAATTCTCAATTCTCAATCCTCAATCCTCAATCCTCAATCTTGAATCCTCAATAATCAAACTCCAATCCTAGATCCTCAATCCCCAATCCTCAATCCTTAATCCTCAATCTTCAGTCCCCAATCCCCAGTCCTCAATCTTCAATCCTCAATGCTCAATCCTCAATCCTCAACCCTCAGTCCTCATCCTGAATTCTCAATTCTCAATTCTCAATCCTCAATCCTCAATCCTCAATCTTCAATCCTCAATAATCAATCTCCAATCCTAGATACTCAATCCCCAATCCTGAATCCTTAATCCTCAATCTTCAATCCTCAATCCCCGGTCCTCAATCTACAATCCTCAATGCTCAATCCTCAATCCTCAATCCTCAGTCCTCAATCCTCAATCCTCAATCCTCAAACCTCAACCCTCAACCGTCAGTCCTCGTCCTCAATCCTTAACCCTCAATCCTCAATCCTCAATCTTCAATCATCAATACTCAATCATCAATCCTCAATCTTCAATCCTCAATCCTCAATCCTCAATCCTCAATCCTCAATCATCAATCCTCAATACTCAATCTTCAATCCTCAATACTCAATTCTCAATCCTCAATCCTCAATCCTAAATCATCAATCCACAATCTTCAATACTCAATCCTCAATCCTCAATCCTCAATACTCAACCATCAATCCTCAATTCTCAATACTCAATAGAATATCCTGAGTTCTCAGGATTCAATACTCAAACCTCAATCATCAACCCTCAGCCCACATTCTCAATCCTCAATCCTCAATCCTCAATCCTCAATATTCAATCCTCAATACTCAATCTTCAATCCTCAATCCTCATTCCTCAATCCTCAATCCTCAATCCTCAATCCTCAGTCATAAATCCTCAATCTTCAATACTCAATCGTCAATCCTCAGTCCTCAATCCTCAATCCCCAATCCTCGTTTCTCAAACCTCAATCCTCAACCCTCAGTCCTCATCCTCAATTCTCAATTCTCAATTCTCAATCCTCAATCCTCAGTCCTCAATCTTGAATCCGCAATAATCAAACTCCAATCCTAGATCCTCAATCCCCATCCTCAATCCTTAATCCTCAACCTTCAATCCTCAATCCCCAGTCCTCAATGTTCAATCCTCAATGCTCAATCCTCAATCCTCAAGCCTCAGTCCCAAGTCGTCAATCTTCAATCCTCAATCCTCAAACCTCAATCCTCAACCGTCAGTCCCCGTCCTCAATCCTCAATCCTCAATACTCAATCCTCAATCTTCAATCATCAATACTCAACCTTCTATCCTCAATCCTCAATCCTCAATCCTCAATCCTCAATCCTCAATCCTCAATCCTCAATATTCAACACACAACACTCAACCATCAATCCTCAATTCTCAATAGTCAATAGAATATCCTGAATTCTCATGGTCCTACACTCAATCCACAATGTTCAACAATCAAATCTCAATACTCAATTCTCAATTCTCAACACTCAATCCTCAATCCTCAATCTTGAATCCTCAATAATCAATCTCCAATCCTAGATCCTCAATCCCTAATCCTCAATCCTTAATCCTCAATCTTCAATCCTCAATCCCCAGTCCTCAATCTTCAATCCTCAATTCTCAATCCTCAATCCTCAAGCCTCAGACCTCAATCCTCAATCCTCAATCCTCAAACCTCAATCCTCAACCGTCAGTCCTCGTCCTCAATCCTCAACCCTCAATACTCAATCCTCAATCTTCAATCATCAATACTCAATCTTCAATCCTCAATCCTCGAACCTCAATCCTCAATCCTCAATATTCAACACACAACCCTCAACCATCAATCCTCAATACTCAATCCTCAATCTTCAATCCTCGATACTCAATCTTCAATCCTCAATCCTCAATCCTCAAGCCTCAGTCCTCAATCCTCAATCCTCAATACTCAACCATCAATCCTCAATCCTCAACCCTCAATCCTCAATCATCAATCCTCAATCTTCAATACTCAATCCTCAATCCTCAATCCTCAATGCTCAATCCTCAATACTCAACCATCAATCCTCAATTCTCAATCCTCAAACCTCAACCCTCAACCGTCAATCCTCGTCCTCAATCCTTAACCCTCAACCCTCAATCCTCAATCTTCAATCATCAATACTCAATCATCAATCCTCAATCCTCAATCCTCAATATTCAACACACAACCCTCAACCATCAATCCTCAATAGTCAACCATCAATCCTCAATTCTCAATACTCAATAGAATATCCTGAATTCTCAGGATTCAATACTCAAACCTCAATCCTCAACCGTCAGCCGGCATTCTCAATCCTCAGTCCTCAATCCTCAAACCTCAATCCTCAATATTGCATCCTCAATGCTCAATCCTCAATCCTGAAGCCTCAGTCCTCAATCCTCAATCCTCAATCCTCAATCCTCAATCCTCAAACCTCAATCCTCAACCCTCAATACTCATTCCTCAATCTTCAATCATCAATACTCAATCTTCAATCCTCAATCCTCAATCCTCAATGCTCAATCCTCAATCCTCAAGCCTCAGTCCTCAATCCTCAATCCTCAATTCTCAATCCTCAATCCTCAATCCTCAATCATCAATGTTCAACCTTCAATACTCAACCCTCAATCCTCAATCCTCAATCCTCAATCCTCAACCATCAATCCTCAATCTTCAATACCCAATCCTCAACACTCAATACACAATCCTCAATACTGAACCATCAATCCTCAATTCTCAATACTGTCTAGAATATCCTGCATTCTCAGGATTCAATACTCAAACCTCAATCCTCAACCCTCAGCCCTCATTCTTCATCCTCAATCCTCAATCCTCAATCCTCAATCTTCAATCCTCAATACTCAATCTTCAATCCTCAATCCTCTATCCTCAATCCTCAATCATCAATCCTCAACCTTCAGTACTCAACCATCAATCCTCAATCCTCAATCCTCAATCCTCAATCATCAATCCTCAATCTTCAATACTCAATCCTCAATCATCAATCCTCCACCTTCAATACTCAAGCCTCAATCTTCAGTCATCAATCTTCAATCCTCAATACTCAATTCTCAACACTCAATCCTCAGTCCTCAATCTTGAATCCGGAATAATCAAACTCCAATCCTAGATCCTCAATCCCCATCCTCAATCCTTAATCCTCAACCTTCAATCCTCAATCCCCAGTCCTCAATGTTCAATCCTCAATGCTCAATCCCCAATCCTCAAGCCTCAGTCCCAAGTCGTCAATCTTCAATCCTCAATCCTCAAACCTCAATCCTCAACCGTCAGTCCCCGTCCTCAATCCTCAACCCTCAATACTCAATCCTCAATCTTCAATCATCAATACTCAACCTTCTATCCTCAATCCTCAATCCTCAATCCTCAATCCTCAATCCTCAATCCTCAATCCTCAATATTCAACACACAACACTCAACCATCAATCCTCAATTCTCAATAGTCAATAGAATATCCTGAATTCTCATGGTCCTACACTCAATCCACAATGTTCAACAATCAAATCTCAATACTCAATTCTCAATTCTCAACACTCAATCCTCAATCCTCAATTCTCAATACTCAATAGAATATCCTGAATTCTCAGGTTCAATACTCAAACCTCAATCCTCAACCCTCAGCCCGCATTCTCAATCCTCAGTCCTCAATCCTCAAACCTCAATCCTCAATATTGCATCCTCAATGCTCAATCCTCAATCCTCAAGCCTCAGTCCTCAATCCTCAATCCTCAATCCTCAATCCTCAAACCTCAATCCTCAACCCTCAATACTCATTCCTCAATCTTCAATCATCAATACTCAAACATCAATCGTCAATTCTCAATACTCAATAGAATATCCTGAATTCTCATGGTTCTATACTCAATCCACAACATTCAACAATCGAATCTCAATTCTCAATTCTCCATTCTCAACACTCAATCCTCAATCCCCAATCTTGAATCCCCAATAATCAATCTCCAATCATAGATCCTCAATCCCCAATCCTCAATTCTTAATCCCCAATCTTCAATCCTCAATCCCCGGACCTCAATCTACAATCCTCAATGCTCAATCCTGAATCCTCAGTCCTCAGTCCTCAATCCTCAATCCTCAACCCTCAGCCCTCATCCTCAATCCTCAATCCTTAATCCTCAATTCTCAGTCTTCAATCCTCAATCCTCAATCCTCAGACCTCAAACAACAATACTCAACCCTCGGCCCTCATCCTCAATCCTCAATACTCAATCATCAATCCTCAATCTTCAATCCTCAGTACTCAATCATCGATCCTCAATCCTCAGTCCTCAAACCTCAATTCTGTACCCTCAATCCTGAATCCTCAATCTTCAGCCCTCAGTCCTCAACAATCAACTGTCGATCCTCAGTCCTCATTAGAATATCCTCAATTCACAGTTTACAATACTCAATCCCCATTCTTCTATCTTCAAATCTAAAACCACAAACATCAATTCTCATCACTCAACCCTCAAAACTCAATCCTCAATCTTCAGTCCTCCATCCTCAATCCTCAATGTTGAATCCTCAATACTCAATCTTCAATCCTCAATCCCCCATTGTCAATCCTCAATACTCAGTCCACAATCGTCAATCCTCAATCCCCAATCATCAATCTTCAATCCTCAATCCTCAATCGTCAATCCTCAATCTTCAATCCCCAATACTCAATCTTCAACCCTCAATCCTCAATCGTCAATCCTCAATCCTGAATGCTCAATCCTCAATCTTCAATCCTCAATACTCAATCTGCAATCCTCAATCCTCAATCCTCAATCCCCAATCCTCAACCTTCAATCCTCAATACTCAATCCTCAACCCTCAATCCTCAATCCTCAGTCCTCAAACCTCAATCCTGAAACCTTAATCTTCAATTCTCAATACTCAATCTTCAATCCTCAATCCTCAATCCTCCATCCTCAATCCTCAATCCTCAATCCTCAATCCTCAATCCTCAGTCATCAATCCTCAATACTCAATCCTCAATCCTCAATCCTCAGCCTTCAATCCTGAATACTCAATCTTCAATCCTCAATCCTCAATACTCAATCCTCAATACTCAATCCTCAATCGTCATTCTTCAATCCCGAATACTCAATCTTCAATCCTCAATACACAATCCTCAATCCTCAAGCCTCATTCTTCAATCCTCAATACCCAATCCTCAATCTTCAATCCTCAATCCTCAATCCTCAATTCTCAGTCCTCAATCCTCCATCCTCAATCCTCAATCCTCAATCCTCAATCCTCAATCCTCAATCAGCAATCCTCAATACTCAATCCTCAATCGTCGTTCCTCAAACCTCAATCCTCAACCTTCAGTCCTCATCCTGAATTCTCAATTCTCAATTCTCAATCCTCAATCCTCAATCCTCAATCTTGAATCCTCAATAATCAAACTCCAATCCTAGATCCTCAATCCCAAATCCTCAATCCTTAATCCTCAATCTTCAATCCTCAATCCCCAGTCCTCAATCTTCAATCCTCAATGCTCAATCCTCAATCCTCAAGCCTCAGTCCTCAATCCTCAATCCTCAGTCCTCAACCCTCAAACATCAAGCCTCAACCGTCAGTCCCCGTCCTCAATCCTCAACACTCAATACTCAATCCTCAATCTTCAATCATCAATACTCAATCTTCAATCCTCAATCCTCAATCCTCAATCCCCAATCCTCAATATTCAACACACAACCCTCAACCATCAATCCTCAATTCTCAATACTCAATAGAGTATCCTGAATTCTCATGGTTCTATACTCAATCCACAATATTCAACAATCAAATCTCAACTCTCAATTCTCAATTCTCAATTCTCAACACTCAATCCTCAATCCTCAATCTTGAATCCTCAATAATCACTCTCCAATCCTAGATCCTCAATCCCCAATCCTCAATCCTTAATCCTCAATCTTCAACCCTCAGTCCCCAGTACTCAATCTTCAATCCTCAATTCTCAATCCTCAATCCTCAAGCCTCAGTCCTCAATCCTCAATCCTCAGTCCTCAACCCTCAAACATCAAGCCTCAACCGTCAGTCCCCGTCCTCAATCCTCAACACTCAATACTCAATCCTCAATCTTCAATCATCAATACTCAATCTTCAATCCTCAATCCTCAATCCTCAATCCCCAATCCTCAATATTCAACACACAACCCTCAACCATCAATCCTCAATTCTCAATACTCAATAGAGTATCCTGAATTCTCATGGTTCTATACTCAATCCACAATATTCAACAATCAAATCTCAACTCTCAATTCTCAATTCTCAATTCTCAACACTGAATCCTCAATCCTCAATCTTGAATCCTCAATAATCACTCTCCAATCCTAGATCCTCAATCCCCAATCCTCAATCCTTAATCCTCAATCTTCAACCCTCAGTCCCCAGTACTCAATCTTCAATCCTCAATTCTCAATCCTCAATCCTCGAGCCTCAGTCCTGAATCCTCAATCCTCAATCCTCAAACCTGAATCCTCAACCGTCAGTCCACGTCCTCAATCCTCAACCCTCAATACTCAATCCTCAATCTTCAACCATCAATACTCAATCTTCAATCCTCAATCCTCAATCCTCAATCCTCAATCCTCAATGTTAAACACACAACCCTCAACCATCAATGCTCAATACTCAATCCTCAATCTTCAATCCTCAATACTCAATTTTCAATACTCAATCCTCAATCCTCAATCCTCAATCATCAATCCTCAACCTTCAATACTCAACCCTCAATCCTCAATCCTCAATCCTCAATCCTCAATCCTCAATCATCAATCTTCAATCTTCAATACTCAATCCTCAATCCTCAATACTCAGTCCTCAATACTCATCCATCAATCCTCTATTCTCAATACTGACAAGAATATCCTGAATTCTCAGGATTCAATACTCAAACCTCAATCCTCAACCCTCAGCCCTCATCCTTCATCCTCAATCCTCAATCCTCAATCCTCAATCTTCAATCCTCAATACTCAATCATCAATCCTCAACCTTCAATACTCAACCCTCAATGCTCAATCCTCAATCCTCAATCCTCAATCATCAATCCTCAATCTTTAATACCCAATCCTCAAGCATCAATACTCAATCCTCAATACTCAACCATCAAGCCTCAATTCTCAATACTGACTAGAATACCCTGAATGATCAGGATTCAATACACAAACCTCAATCCTCAACCCTCAGCCCTCATCCTCAATCCTCAATCCACAATCCTCAATCCTCAATCTTCAATCCTCAATACTCAATCTTCAATCCTCAATCCTCAGTCCTCAAACATCAATTCTGAATCCTCAATCCTGAATCCTCAAGATTCAGCCCTCAGTCCTCAACAATCAACAGTCGATCCTCAGTCCTCAATACAATAACCTCAACTCACAGTTTTCAATACTCAATCCCTACTCTTCAGTCTTCAAATCTAAATCCACAAACATCAATTCTCATCACTCAACCCTCAACACTCAATCCTCAATCTTCAATCCTCACTCCGCAATCCTCAATGTCCAATCCTCAATACTCAATCTTCAATCCTCAGTCCACAATTCTCAATCCTCAATACTCAATCCACAATCGTCAATCCTCAATCCCCAATCATCAATCTTCAATTCTCAATCCTCAATCCTCAATCCTCAATCCTCAATTCTCATTCTTCAAACCTCAATCCTCAACCCTTAGTCCTCAACCTCAATTCTCAATTCTCAATCCTCAATCCTCAATACTCAATCTTCAATCCTCAATAATCAATCTCCAATCCTAGATACTCAATCACCAATCCTCAATCCTTAATCCTCAATCTTCAATCCTCAATCCCCGTTCCTCAATCTACAATCCTCAATGCTCAATCCTCAATCCTCAATCCTCAGTCCTCAATCCTCAATCCTCAATCCTCAAACCTCAACCCTCAACCGTCAGTCCTCGTCCTCAATCCTTAATCCTCAATCCTCAATCCTCAATCCTCAATTCTCATTCCTCAAACCTCAATCCTCAACCCTTAGTCCTCAACCTCAATTCACAATTCTCAATCCTCAATCCTCAATCCTCAATCCTCAATCCTCAATCCTCAATATTCAATCCTCAATACTCAACCCTCAATCCTCAATACTCAATCCTCAATACTCAACCATCAATCCTCAATTCTCAATACTGACTAGCATATCCTGAATTCTCAGGATTCAATACTCAAACCTCAATCCTCAAACCTCAGCCCTCATTCTTCATCCTCAACCCTCAATCCTCAATCCTCAATCTTCAATGCTCAATACTCAATCTTCAATCCTCAATCCTCAATCCTCAATCCTCAGTCATCAATACTCAACCTTCAATACTCAACCCTCAAACCTCAATTTTCAATCCCCAAGCCTCAATCCTCATTCCTCAAACCTCAATCCTCAACCCTCAGTCCTCACCCTCAAATCTCAATTATCAATCCTCAATCCTCAATCCTCAATCTTCAATCCTCAATAATCAATCTCCAATCCTAGATACTCAATCCCCAATCCTGAATCCTTAATCCTCAATCTTCAATCCTCAATCCCCGGTCCTCAATCTACAATCCTCAATGCTCAATCCTCAATCCTCAATCCTCAGTCCTCAATCCTCAATCCTCAAACCTCAATCCTCAACCCTCAATACTCATTCCTCAATCTTCAATCATCAATACTCAATCTTCAATCCTCAATCCTCAATCCTCAATGCTCAATCCTCAATCCTCAAGCCTCAGTCCTCAATCCTCAATCCTCAATTCTCAATCCTCAATCCTCAATCCTCAATCATCAATGTTCAACCTTCAATACTCAACCCTCAATCCTCAATCCTCAATCCTCAATCCTCAATCCTCAACCATCAATCCTCAATCTTCAATACCCAATCCTCAACACTCAATACTCAATCCTCAATACTGAACCATCAATCCTCAATTCTCAATACTGTCTAGAATATCCTGAATTCTCAGGATTCAATACTCAAACCTCAATTCTCAACCCTCAGCCCTCATTCTTCATCCTCAATCCTCAATCCTCAATCCTCAATCTTCAATCCTCAATACTCAATCTTCAATCCTCAATCCTCAATCCTCAATCCTCAATCATCAATCCTCAACCTTCAGTACTCAACCATCAATCCTCAATCCTCAATCCTCAATCCTCAATCATCAATCCTCAATCTTCAATACTCAATCCTCTATCATCAATCCTCAACCTTCAATACTCAAGCCTCAATCTTCAATCCTCAATCTTCAATCCTCAATACTCAATCTTCAATCCTCAATCCTCAATCCTCAATCCTCAATCCTCAATCCTCAGTCATGAATACTCAATCTTCAATACCCAATCCTCAATCCTCAATCCTCAATTCTCAATCCTCAAGCCTCAATCCTCATTCCTCAAACCTCAATCCTCAACCCTCAGTCCTGAACCTCAATTCTCAATTCTCAATCCTCAATCCTCAATCCTCAATCTTCAATCCTCAATAATCAATCTCCAATCCTAGATACTCAATCCCCAATCCCCAATCCTTAATCCTCAACCTTCAATCCTCAATCCCCTGTCCTCAATCTACAATCCTCAATGCTCAATCCTCAATCCTCAATCCTCAGTCCTCAATCCTCAATCCTCAATCCTCAAACCTCAACCCTCAACCGTCAGTCCTTGTCCTCAATCCTTAACCCTCAATCCTCAATCCTCAATCTTCAATCACCAATACTCAATCATCAATCCTCAATCCTCAATTCTCAATCCTCAATCCTCAACCCTCAATACTCAATCCTCAATATTCAATCCTCAGTCCCCAACCCTCAGTCTTCAATCCTCGATCCTCAATCCTCAATCCTCAATCCTCAATCCTCAATACTCAACCATCAATCCTCAATTCTCAATACCCAATAGAATATCCTGAGTTCTCAGGATTCAATACTCAAACCTCAATCCTCAACCCTCAGCCCTCATTCTTCATCCTCATTCCTCAATCCTCAATCCTCAATCTTCAATCCTCAATACTCAATCTTCAATCCTCAATCCTCAATCCTCAATCCTCAGTCATCAATGCTCAACCTTCAATACTCAACCCTCAAACCTCAATTCTGAATCCCCAAGCCTCAATCCTCATTCCTCAAACCTCAATCCTCAACCCTCAGTCCTCACCCTCAATTCTCAATTCTCTATCCTCAATCCTCAATCCCCAATCTTCAATCCTCAAAAATCAATCTCCAATCCTAGATACTCAATCCCCAATCCTCAATCCTTAATCCTCAATCTTCAATCCTCAGTCCCCGGTCCTCAATCTACAATCCTCAATGCTCAATCCTCAATCCTCAATCCTCAGTCCTCAATCCTCAATCCTCAATCCTCAAACCTCAACCCTCAACCGTCATTCCTCGTCCTCAATCCTTAACCCTCAATCCTCAATCCTCAATCCTCAATCCTCAATCCTCAATACTCAACCATCAAGCCTCAATTCTCAATACTGACTAGAATATCCTGAATGATCAGGATTCAATACTCAAACCTCAATCCTCAACCCTCAGCCCTGATCCTTCATCCTCAATCCTAAATCTTCAATCCTCAATCTTCAATCCTCAATACACAATCTTCAATCCTCAATCCTCAATCCTCAATCCTCAATCGTCAATCCTCAATACTCAGTCATGAATACTCACTCTTCAATACTCAATCCTCAAACCTCAATCCTCAATTCTCAATCCTCAAGCCTCAATCCTCATTCCTCAAACCTCAATCCTCAACCCTCAGTCCTCACCCTCAATTCTCAATTTTCAAACCTCAATCCTCAATCCTCAACCTTCAATCCTCAATAATCAATCTCCAATCCTAGATCCTCAATCCCCAATCCTCAATCCTTAATCTTCATCCTTCAGTCCTCAATCCCCAGTCCTCAATCTTCAATCCTCGATGCTCAATCCTCAATCCTCAAGCCTCAGTCCTCAATCCTCAATCCTCAATCCTCAAACCTCATCCCTCAACCGTCAGTCCTCGTCCTCAATCCTTAACCCTCAATCCTCAATCCTCAATCTTCAATCATCAATACTCAATCTTCAATCCTCAATCCTCAATCCTCAATCCTCAACCTTCAATCTTCAATCCTCAGTCATCAATCCTCAACCTTCAAAACCCAATCGTCAATCCTCAGCCTTCAATCCTCAATCCTCAATCCTCGTTCCTCAAACCTCAATCCTCAACCCTCAGTCCTCATCCTCAATTCTCAATTCTCAATTCTCAATGCTCAATCCTCAATCCTCAATCTTGAATCCTCAATAATCAAACTCCAATCCTAGATCCTCAATCCCCAATCCTCAATCCTTAATCCTCAATCTTCAATTCTCAATCCCCAGTCCTCAATCTTCAATCCCCAATGCTCAATCCTCAATCATCAAGCCTCAGTCCTCAATCCTCAATCCTCAATCCTCAATCCCCAGACCTCAATCCTCAACCCTCAATACTCATTCCTCAATCTTCAATCATCAATACTCAATCTTCAATCCTCAATCCTCAATCCTCAATCCTCAATTTTCAATATTCAACACACAACCCTCAACCATCAATCCGCAATACTCAATCCTCAATCTTCAATCCTCAATACTCAATCTTCAATCCTCAATCCTCAATCCTCAATCCTCAATCATGAATCCTCAACCTTCAATACTCAACCCTCAATCTTCAATCCTCAATCTTCAATCCTCAATACTCAATCTTCAATCCTCAATCCTCAATCCTCAATCCTCAATCCTCAATCCTCAGTCATGAATACTCAATCTTCAATACTCAATCCTCAATCCTCAATCCTCAATTCTCATTCCTCAAACCTCAATCCTCAACCCTTAGTCCTCAACCTCAATTCTCAATTCTCAATCCTCAATCCTCAATACTCAATCTTCAATCCTCAATAATCAATCTCCAATCCTAGATACTCAATCACCAATCCTCAATCCTTAATCCTCAATCTTCAATCCTCAATCCCCGGTCCTCAATCTACAATCCTCAATGCTCAATCCTCAATCGTCAAGCCTCAGTCCTCAATCCTCAATCCTCAATCCTCAATCCTCAAACCTCAATCCTCAGCCGTCAGTCCCCGTCCTCAATCCTCAACCCTCAATACTCAATCCTCAGTCTTCAATCATCAATACTCAATCTTCAATCCTCAATCCTCAATCCTCAATCCCCAATCCTCAATCCTCAATATTCAACACACAACCCTCAACCATCAATCCTCAACCCTCAATACTCAATAGAATATCCTGAAATCTCAAGGTTCTATACTCAATCCACAATATTCAACAATCAAATCTCAATTCTCAATTCTCCATTCTCAACACTCAATCCTCAATCCTCAATCTTGAATCCTCAATAGTCAATCTCCAATCCTAGATCCTCAATCCCCAATCCTCAATCCTTAATCCTCAATCTTCAATCCTCAATCCCCAGTCCTCAATCCTCAATATTCAACACACAACCCTCAACCATCAATCCGCAATACTCAATCCTCAATCTTCAATCCTCAATACTCAATCTTCAATCCTCAATCCTCAATCCTCAATCCTCAATCATCAATCCTCAACCTACAATACTCAACCCTCAATCCTCAACCCTCAATCCTCAATCCTAAATCATCAATCCTCAATCTTCAATACTCAAACCTCAATCCTCAATACTCAATCCTCAATACTCAACCATCAATCCTCAATTCTCAATACTGACTAGAATATCCTGAATTCTCAGGATTCAATAATCAAACCTCAATCCTCAACCCTCAGCCCTCATTCTTCATCCTCAATCCTCAAACCTCAATCCTCAACCTTCAATCCTCAATACTCAAACTTCAATCCTCAATCCTCAGTCCTCAATCCTCAGTCATCAATACTCAACCTTCAATACTCAACCCTCAAACCTCAATTCTCAAACCTCAATCCTCAATCCTCATTCCTCAAACCTCAATCCTCAACCGTCAGTCCTCACCCTCAATTCTCAATCCTCAATCCTCAAACCTCAATCCTCAACCGTCAGTCCCCGTCCTCAATCCTCAAACCGCAATACTAATTCCTCAATCTTCAATCATCAATACTCAATCTTCAATCCTCAATCCTCAATCCTCAAGCCTCAATCCTCAACCCTCAATCATCAATCCTCAACCTTCAATACTCAACCCTCAATCCTCAATCCTCAATCCTCAATCCTCAATCATCAATCCTCAATCTTCAATACTCAATCCTCAACCCTCAATACTCAATACCCAATACTCAACCATCAATCCTCAATCCTCAATTCTCAATCCTCAAGCCTCAATCCTCATTCCTCAAACCTCAATCCTCAACCTTCAGTCCTCACCCTCAATTCTCAGTTCTCAATCCTCAATCCTCAATCCTCAATCTTCAATCCTCAATAATCAATCCTCAATTCTCAATATTCAATCCTCAATACTCAATCTTCAATCCTTAATCCTCAATCTTCAATCCTCAATCCCCAGTCCTCAATGTTCAATCCTCAATGGTCAATCCTCAATCCTCAAGCCTCAGTCATCAATCCTCAATCCTCAATCCTCAATCCTCAAACCTCAATCCTCAACCGTCAGTCCCCGTCCTCAATCCTCAAACCGCAATACTAATTCCTCAATCTTCAATCATCAATACTCAATCTTCTATCCTCAATCCTCAATCCTCAAGCCTCAATCCTCAATATTCACCACACAACGCTCAACCATCAATCCTCAATACTCAATACTCAATCTTCAATACTCAATACTCAATCTTCAATCCTCAATCCTCAATCCTCAATCCTCAATCATCAATCCTCAACCTTCAATACTCAACCCTCAATCCTCAATCCTCAGTCCTCAATCCTCAATCATCAGTCCTCAATCTTCAATACTCAATCCTCAACCCTCAATACTCAATCCTCAATACCCAACCATCAATCCTCAATTCTCAATACTGTCTAGAATATCCTGAATTCTCAGGATTCAATACTCAAACCTCAATCCTCAACCCTGAGCCCTCATCCTTCATCCTGAATCCTCAATCCTCAATCCTCAATCCTCAATCCTCAGTCATGAATACTCAATCTTCAATACTCAATCCTCAATCGTCAATCCTCAATTCTCAATCCTCAAGCCTCAATCCTCATTCCTCAAACCTCAATCCTCAACCCTCAGTCCTCACGCTCAATTCTCAATTCTCAATATTCAATCCTCAATCCTCAATCTTCAATCCTCAATAATCAATTCCCAATCCTAGATACTCAATCCCCAATCCTCAATCCTTAATCCTCAATCTTCAATCCATAATCCCCGGTCCTCAATCTACAATCCTCAATGCTCAATCCTCAATCCTCAATCCTCAGTCCTCAATCCTCAATCCTCAATCCTCAAACCTCAACACTCAGCTGTCAGTCCTCGTCCTCAATCCTTAACCCCTCAATCCTCAGTCCTCAATCTTCAATCATCAATACTCAATCATCAATCCTCAATCCTCAATACTCAATCTTCAATCCTCAATCCTCAATTCTCAATCCTCAATCCTCAATCCTCAATACTCAGTCCTCAATACTCAACCATCAATCCTCAATTCTCAATACTCAATAGAATATCCTGAGTTCTCAGGATTCAATACTAAAACCTCAATCCTCAACCCACAGCCCTCACTCTCAATCCTCAATCCTCAATCCTCAATCCTCAATATTCAATCCTCAATACTCAATCTTCAATCCTCAAACCTCAATCCTCAATCCTCAATCTTCAATACTCAATCCTCAGTCATAAATCCTCAATCTTCAATGCTCAATCGTCAATCCTCAATCCTCAATCCTCAATCCTCAATCCTCAATATTCAACACACAACAATCAACCATCAATCCTCAATCCTCAATACTCAACAGAGTATCCTGAATTCTCAGGGTTCTATACTCAATCCACAATATTCAACAATCAAATCTCAATTCTCAATTCTCCATTCTCAACACTCAATCCTCAATCCTCAATCTTGAATCCTCAATAATCAATCTCCAATCCTAGATCCTCAATCCCCAATCCTCAATCCTTAATCCTCAATCTTCAATCCTCAATCCCCAGTCCTCAATGTTCAATCCTCAATGCTCAATCCTCAATCCTCAAGCCTCAGTCCTCAGTCCTCAATCCTCAATCCTCAATCCTCAAACCTCAATCCTCAACCGTCAGTCCCCGTCCTCAATCCTCAACCCTCAATACTCAATCCTCAATCTTCAATCATCAATACTCAACCTTCTGTCCTCAATCCTCAATCCTCAATCCTCAATCCTCAATCCTCAATCCTCAATATTCAACACACAACACTCAACCATCAATCCTCAATTCTCAATAGTCAATAGAATATCCTGAATTCTCATGGTCCTACACTCAATCCACAATGTTCAACAATCAAATCTCAATTCTCAATTCTCAATTCTCGACACTCAATCGTCAATCCTCAATCTTGAATCCTCAATAATCAATTTCCAATCCTAGATCCTCAATCCCCAATCCTCAATCCTTAACTCTCAATCTTCAATCCTCAATCCCCAGTCCTCAATCTTCAATCCTCAATGCTCAATCCTCAATCCTCAAGCCTCAGTCCTCAATCCTCACTCCTCAATCCTCAAACCTCAATCCTCAAGCGTCAGTCCTCGTCCTCAATCCTCAACCCTCAATACTCAATCCTCAATCTTCAATCATCAATACTCAATCTTCAATCCTCAATCCTCGAACCTCAATCCTCAATCCTCAATATTCAACACACAACCCTCAACCATCAATCCTCAATACTCAATCCTCAATCTTCAATCCTCAATACTCAATCTTCAATCCTCAATCCTCAATACTCAATCCTCAATCATCAATCCTCAACCTTCAATACTCAACCCTCAATCCTCAATCCTCAATCCTCAATCCTCAATCCTCAATCATCAATCCTCAATCTTCAATACTCAATCCTCAACCCTCAATACTCAATCCTCAATACTCAACCATCAATCCTCAATTCTCAATACTGTCTAGAATATCCTGAATTCTCAGGATTCAATACTCAAACCTCAATCCTCAACCCTCAGCCCTCATTCTTCATCCTCAATCCTCAATCCTCAATCCTCAATCTTCAATCCTCAATACTCAATCTTCAATCCTCAATCCTCAATCCTCAATCCTCAATCATCAATCCTCAACCTTCAGTACTCAACCATCAATCCTCAATCCTCAATCCTCAATCCTCAATCATCAATCCTCAATCTTCAATACTCAATCCTCAATCCTCAATACTCAATCCTCAATACTCAACCATCAATTCTCAATTCTCAATGCAGACTAGAATATCCTGAATTCTCAGGATTCAATACTCAAGCATCAATCCTCAACCCTCAGCCCTCATCCTTCATCCTCAATCCTTAATCTTCAATCCTCAATCTTCAATCCTCGATACTCAATCTTCGATCCTCAATCCTCAATCCTCAATCCTCAATCCTCAATACTCAATCCTCAATCCTCAATCCTCAATTCTCAATCCTCAAGCCTCAATCCTCATTCCTCAAACCTTAATCCTCAACCTTCAGTCCTCACCCTCAATTCTCAGTTCTCAATACTCAATCCTCAATACTCAATCTTCAATCCTCAATAATCAATCCTCAATCCTCAATATTCAATCCTCAATACTCAATCTTTAATCCTCAATCCTCAATCCTCAATCCTCAATCCTCAATCCTCAGTCATAAATCCTCAATCCTCAATCATCAATCCTCAACCTTCAATACTCAACCCTCAATCCTCAATCCTCAATCCTCAATCCTCAATCATTAATCCTCAATCTTCAATACTCAATCCTCAACCCTCAATACTCGATCCTCAATACTCAACCATCAATCCTCAATTCTCAATTCTGTCTAGAATATCCCGAATTCTCAGGAGTCAATACTCAAACCCCAATCCTCAACCCTCAGCCCTCATTCTTCATCCTCAATCCTCAATCCTCAATCCTCAATCTTCAATCCTCAATACTCAATCTTCAATCCTCAATCCTCAATCCTCAATCCTCAATCATCAATACTCAACCTTCAGTACTCAACCATCAATCCTCAATCCTCAATCCTCAATCCTCAATCATCAATCCTCAATCTTCAATACTCAATCCTCAATCCTCAATACTCAATCCTCAATACTCAACCATCAATACTCAATTCTCAATGCTGACTAGAATATCCTGAATTCTCAGGATTCAATACTCAAACCTCAATCCTGAACCCTCAGCCCTCATCCTTCATCCTCAATCCTCAATCTCCAATCCTCAACCTTCAATCCTCAATACTCAATCTTCAATCTTCAATCCTCAATCCTCAATCCTCAATCCTCAATCCTCAGTCATGAATACTCAATCTTCAATACTCAATCCTCAATCCTCAATCCTCAATTCTCAATCCTCAAGCCTCAATCCTCATTCCTCAAACCTCAATCCTCAACCCTCAGTCCTCACCCTCAATTCTCAGCTCTCAATCCTCAATCCTCAATCCTCAATCTTCAATCCTCAATAATCAATCCTCAATCCTCAATATTCAATCCTCAATACTCAATCTTCAATCCTCAATCCTCAATCCTCAATCCTCAATCCTCAATCCTCAATATTCACCACACAACACTCAACCATCAATCCTCAATACTCAATACTCAATCTTCAATCCTCAATACTCAATCTTCAATCCTCAATCCTCAATCCTCAATCCTCAATAGTCAATCATCAATCCTCAACCTTCAATACTTAACCCTCAATCCTCAATCCTCAATCCTCAATCCTCAATCATCAATCCTCAATCTTCAATACTCAATCCTCGATCCTCAATACTCAATCCTCAATACTCAACCATCAATCCTCAATTCTCAATACTGTCTAGAATATCCTGAATTCTCAGGATTCAATACTCAAACCTCAATCCTCAACCCTCAGCCCTCATCCTTCATCCTCAATCCTCAATCCTCAATCCTCAATCCTCAATCTTCAATCCTCAATACTCAATCTTCAATCCTCAATCCTTAATCCTCAATCCTCAATCATCAATCCTCAACCTTCAGTACTCAACCCTCAATCCTCAATCCTCA
This sequence comes from Calliopsis andreniformis, assembly GCF_051401765.1. Lineage (NCBI taxonomy): Eukaryota > Metazoa > Arthropoda > Insecta > Hymenoptera > Andrenidae > Calliopsis > Calliopsis andreniformis. The sequence goes on from NW_027480603.1 coordinate 711,546, forward strand.
ATCCTCAATCCTCAATCATCAATCATCAATCTTCAATAATCAACCCTCAATCCTCAATACTCAATCCTCAATACTCAACCATCAATCCTCAATTCTCAATGCTGACTAGAATATCCTGAATTCTCAGGATTCAATACTCAAACCTCAATCCTCAACCCTCACCCCTCATCCTTCATCCTCAATCCTCAATCTTCAATCCTCAAACTTCAATCCGCAATACTTAACCTTCAATCCTCAATCCTCAATCCTCAATTCTCAATCCTCAGTCCTCAAACCTCAATCCCGAATACACAATCCTGAATCCTCAACCTTCAGCCCTCAGTCCTCAACAATCAACAGTCAATTCTCAATCCTCAATACAATATCCTCAATTCACTGTTTTCAATACTCAATCCCCATTCTTCAATCTTCAAATCTCAATCCACAAACATCAATTCCCGTCACTCAACCCTCAACACTCAGTCCTCAATCTTCAATCCTCAATCCTCAATCCTCAATCTTCAATCCTCAATAGTCAATTTTCTATCTTCAATCCCCGATTCTCCATCCTCAATACTCAATACTCAATCGTCAATCCTCAATCCCCAAACCTCAATCTTCAATCCTCAATGCTCAATCCTCAATCCTCAATCTTCAATCCTCAATACTCAATCTTCAATCCTCAGTCCTCAATCCTCAATCCTCAATCCTGAATCCTCAATCCTCAATCCTCAGACTACAATACTCAAACCTCAATCCTCAAACCTCAGCCCTCCTTCTCAATCCTCAATCCTCAATCCTCAATCCTCAGTCCTCAAACCTCAATTCTGAATCCTCAATACTGAATCCTCAATCTTCAGCCCTCAGTCCTCAACAATCAGTTGTCAATCCTCAATCCTCAATAGAATATCCTCAATTCACAGTTTTCAATACTCAATACTCAATCTGCAATCTTCAAACCTCTATCCACAAACATCAATTCTCATCACTCAACCCTCAACACTCAGTCCTCAATCTTCAATCCCCAATCCTCAATCCTCAATCTTCAATTCTCAATACTGTATCTTCAGTCCTCAAACCTCAATCCTCAATCCACAATCCTCAATTCTCAGTCTTCAATCCTCAGTCCCCAATCCTCAGTCTTCAATCCTCGATCCTCAATCCTCAATCCTCAATCCTCAATCCTCAACCCTCAATCATCAATCCTCAATACTCAATCTTCAATCCTCAATCCTCAATTCTCAATACTCAATCCTCAATCCTAAATCATCAATCCACAATCTTCAATACTCAATCCTCAATCCTCAATCCTCAATCCTCAATACTCAACTATCAATCCTCAATTCTCAATACTCAATAGAATATCCTGAGTTCTCAGGATTCAATACTCAAACCTCAACCCTCAACACTCACAACTCATTCTCAATCCTCAATCCTCAATCCTCAATCCTCAATATTCAATCCTCAATACTCAATCTTCAATCCTCAATCCTCAATCCTCAATCCTCAATCCTCAATCCTCATCTTGAATCCTCAATAATCAAACTCCAATCCTAGATCCTCAATCCCCATTCCTCAATCCTTAATCCTCAATCTTCAGTCCTCAATCCCCAGTCCTCAATCTTCAATCCTTAATGCTCAATCCTCAATCTTCAAGCCTCAGTCCTCAATCCTCAATCCTCAATCCTCAATCCTCAAACCTCAATCCTCAACCGTCAGTCCCCGTCCTCAATCCTCAACCCTCAATACTCAATCCTCAATCTTCAATCATCAATGCTCAATCTTCAATCCTCAATCCTCAATCCTCAATCCTCAATCCTCAATCCTCAATCCTCAATATTCAACACACAACCCTCAACCATCAATCCTCAATCCTCAATACTCAATAGAATATCCTGAATTCTCATGGTTCTATACTCAATCCACAATATTCAACAATCAAATCTAAATTCTCAATTCTCCATTCTCAACACTCAATCCTCAATCCTCAATCTTGAATCCTCAATAATCAATCTCCAATCCTAGATCCTCAATCCCCAATCCTCAATCCTTAATCCTCAATCTTCAATCCTCAATCCCCAGTCCTCAATCCTCAATATTCAACACACAACCCTCAACCATCAATCCGCAATACTCAATCCTCAATCTTCAATCCTCAATACACAATCTTCAATCCTCAATCCTCAATACTCAATCCTCAATCATCAATCCTCAACCTTCAATACTCAACCCTCAATCCTCAATCCTCATTCCTCAATCCTCAATCATCAATCCTCAATCTTCAATACTCAACCCTCAATCCTCAATACTCAATCCTCAATACTCAACCATCAATCCTCAATTCTCAATACTGACTAGAACATCCTGAATTCTCAGGATTCAATAATCAAACCTCAATCCTCAACCCTCAGCACTCATTCTTCATCCTCAATCCTCAGTCCTCAACCCTCAGCCCTCATTCTCAATCCTCAGTCCTCAATCCTCAAACCTCAATCCTCAATATTGCATCCTCAATGCTCAATCCTCAATCCTCAAGCCTCAGTCCTCAATCCTCAATCCTCAATCCTCAATCCTCAAACCTCAATCCTCAATCCTCAAGCCTCAGTCATCAATCCTCAATCCTCAATCCTCAATCCTCAAACTTCAATCCTCAACCGTCAGTCCCCGTCCTCAATCCTCAAACCACAATACTAATTCCTCAATCTTCAATCATCAATACTCAATCTTCAATCCTCGATCCACAATCCTCAAACCTCAATCCTCAATATTCACCACACAACACTCAACCATCAATCCTCAATACTCAATACTCAATCTTCAATCCTCAATACTCAATCTTCAATCCTCAATCCTCAATCCTCAATCCTCAATCATCAATCCTCAACCGTCAATACTCAACCCTCAATGCTCAATCCTCAATCCTCAATCCTCAATCATCAATCTTCAATCTTCAATACTCAATCCTCAATCCTCAATACTCAATCCTCAATACTCAACCATCAATCCTCAATTCTCAATGCTGTCTAGAATATCCTGAATTCTCAGGATTCAATACTCAAACCTCAGTCCTCAACCCTCAGCCCTCATCCTTCATCCTGAATCCTCAATCCTCAATCCTCAATCCTCAATCCTCAGTCTTGAATCCTCAATAATCAAACTCCAATCCTAGATCCTCAATCCCCAATCCTCAATCCTTAATCCTCAATCTTCAATCCTCAATCCCCAGTCCTCAATCTTCAATCCTCAATGCTCAATCCTCAATCCTCAAGCCTCAGTCCTCAATCCTCAATCCTCAATCCCCAATCCTCAAACCTCAATCCTCAACCGTCAGTCCCCGTCCTCAATCCTCAAACCACAATACTAATTCCTCAATCTTCAATCATCAATACTCAATCTTCAATCCTCAATCCTCAATCCTCAATCCTCAATCCTCAATATTCACCACACAACCATCAACCATCAATCCTCAATGCTCAATCCTCAATCTTCAATCCTCGATACTCAATCTTCAATCATCAATCCTCAATCCTCAATCCTCAATCCTCAATCGTCAATCCTCAACCTTCAATACTTAACCCTCAATCCTCAATCCTCAATCCTCAATCCTCAATCATCAATCCTCAATCTTCAATACTCAATCCTCAATCCTCAATACTCAATCCTCAATACTCAACCATCAATCCTCAATTCTCAATACTGTCTAGAATATCCTGAATTCTCAGGATTCAATACTCAAACCTCAATCCTCAACCCTCAGCCCTCATCCTTCATCCTCAATCCTCAATCCTCATTCCTCAATCTTCAATCCTCAATACTCAATCTTCAATCCTCAATCCTTAATCCTCAATCCTCAATCATCAATCCTCAACCTTCAGTACTCAACCCTCAATCCTCAATCCTCAATCCTCAATCCTCAATCATCAATCACGATGATTGATGGACGGAGGATCACGAACCTCCGTTCGTGTCGCTCCGGAGCCCGAGCGAAAAAATTCTAAGTCCCCGTTCGTGTCGCTCCGGAACCGAATGTCGACGGAACGAAATGACAACGGTAGATCCTTATTCCTGGTGCTCGTGGCTCTCTAAAACCATACACTTGTTCTCCTCTGTCTCTTACCTGTGTCGAGATAATCGAGAATCATGGAGCGTTCGTGTCGCTCCGGAACCGAAAGTCGTCGGTTCGAAACGAGAACGTTAGATCCATATTCCTGATCGTTGAGGCACTCTAAAACTATTAGGCTGTTTTGCTCTCTGATGCCCGTGGACCGAGAGAACGTAGAATAACGGAGCGATCGTGTCGCTCCGGAGCCCGAGCGAAAAAATTCTAAGTCCCCGTTCGTGTCGCTCCGGAGCCCGAGCGAAAAAATTCTAAGTCCCCGTTCGTGTCGCTCCGGAACCGAATGTCGACGGAACGAAATGACAACGGTAGATCCTTATTCCTGGTGCTCGTGGCTCTCTAAAACCATACACTTGTTCTCCTCTGTCTCTTACCTGTGTCGAGATAATCGAGAATCATGGAGCGTTCGTGTCGCTCCGGAACCGAAAGTCGTCGGTTCGAAACGAGAACGTTAGATCCATATTCCTGATCGTTGAGGCACTCCAAAACTATTAGGCTGTTTTGCTCTCTGATGCCCGTGGACCGAGAGAACGTAGAATAACGGAGCGATCGTGTCGCTCCGGAGCCCGAGCGAAAAAATTCTAAGTCCCCGTTCGTGTCGCTCCGGAGCCCGAGCGAAAAAATTCTAAGTCCCCGTTCGTGTCGCTCCGGAACCGAATGTCGACGGAACGAAATGACAACGGTAGATCCTTATTCCTGGTGCTCGTGGCTCTCTAAAACCATACACTTGTTCTCCTCTGTCTCTTACCTGTGTCGAGATAATCGAGAATCATGGAGCGTTCGTGTCGCTCCGGAACCGAAAGTCGTCGGTTCGAAACGAGAACGTTAGATCCATATTCCTGATCGTCGAGGCACTCTAAAACTATTAGGCTGTTTTGCTCTCTGATGCCCGTGGACCGAGAGAACGTAGAATAACGGAGCGATCGTGTCGCTCCGGAGCCCGAGCGAAAAAATTCTAAGTCCCCGTTCGTGTCGCTCCGGAGCCCGAGCGAAAAAATTCTAAGTCCCAGTTCGTGTCGCTCCGGAACCGAATGTCGACGGAACGAAATGACAACGGTAGATCCTTATTCCTGGTGCTCGTGGCTCTCTAAAACCATACACTTGTTCTCCTCTGTCTCTTACCTGTGTCGAGCTAATCGAGAATCATGGAGCGTTCGTGTCGCTCCGGAAACGAAAGTCGTCGGTTCGAAACGAGAACGTTAGATCCATATTCCTGATCGTTGAGGCACTCTAAAACTATTAGGCTGTTTTGCTCTCTGATGCCCGTGGACCGAGAGAACGTAGAATAACGGAGCGATCGTGTCGCTCCGGAGCCCGAGCGAAAAAATTCTAAGTCCCCGTTCGTGTCGCTCCGGAGCCCGAGCGAAAAAATTCTAAGTCCCCGTTCGTGTCGCTCCGGAACCGAATGTCGACGGAACGAAATGACAACGGTAGATCCTTATTCCTGGTGCTCGTGGCTCTCTAAAACCATACACTTGTTCTCCTCTGTCTCTTACCTGTGTCGAGATAATCGAGAATCATGGAGCGTTCGTGTCGCTCCGGAACCGAAAGTCGTCGGTTCGAAACGGGAACGTTAGATCCATATTCCTGATCGTTGAGGCACTCTAAAACTATTAGGCTGTTTTGCTCTCTGATGCCCGTGGACCGAGAGAACGTAGAATAACGGAGCGATCGTGTCGCTCCGGAGCCCGAGCGAAAAAATTCTAAGTCCCCGTTCGTGTCGCTCCGGAGCCCGAGCGAAAAAATTCTAAGTCCCCGTTCGTGTCGCTCCGGAACCGAATGTCGACGGAACGAAATGACAACTGTAGATCCTTATTCCTGGTGCTCGTGGCTCTCTAAAACCATACACTTGTTCTCCTCTGTCTCTTACCTGTGTCGAGATAATCGAGAATCATGGAGCGTTCGTGTCGCTCCGGAACCGAAAGTCGTCGGTTCGAAACGAGAACGTTAGATCCATATTCCTGATCGTTGAGGCACTCCAAAACTATTAGGCTGTTTTGCTCTCTGATGCCCGTGGACCGAGAGAACGTAGAATAACGGAGCGATCGTGTCGCTCCGGAGCCCGAGCGAAAAAATTCTAAGTCCCCGTTCGTGTCGCTCCGGAGCCCGAGCGAAAAAATTCTAAGTCCCCGTTCGTGTCGCTCCGGAACCGAATGTCGACGGAACGAAATGACAACGGTAGATCCTTATTCCTGGTGCTCGTGGCTCTCTAAAACCATACACTTGTTCTCCTCTGTCTCTTACCTGTGTCGAGATAATCGAGAATCATGGAGCGTTCGTGTCGCTCCGGAACCGAAAGTCGTCGGATCGAAACGAGAACGTTAGATCCATATTCCTGATCGTTGAGGCACTCTAAAACTATTAGGCTGTTTTGCTCTCTGATGCCCGTGGACCGAGAGAACGTAGAATAACGGAGCGATCGTGTCGCTCCGGAGCCCGAGCGACAAAATTCTAAGTCCCCGTTCGTGTCGCTCCGGAGCCCGAGCGAAAAAATTCTAAGTCCACGTTCGTGTCGCTCCGGAACCGAATGTCGACGGAACGAAATGACAACGGTAGATCCTTATTCCTGGTGCTCGTGGCTCTCTAAAACCATACACTTGTTCTCCTCTGTCTCTTACCTGTGTCGAGATAATCGAGAATCATGGAGCGTTCGTGTCGCTCCGGAACCGAAAGTCGTCGGATCGAAACGAGAACGTTAGATCCATATTCCTGATCGTTGAGGCACTCTAAAACTATTAGGCTGTTTTGCTCTCTGATGCCCGTGGACCGAGAGAACGTAGAATAACAGAGCGATCGTGTCGCTCCGGAGCCCGAGCGAAAAAATTCTAAGTCCCCGTTCGTGTCGCTCCGGAGCCCGAGCGAAAAAATTCTAAGTCCCCGTTCGTGTCGCTCCGGAACCGAATGTCGACGGAACGAAATGACAACGGTAGATCCTTATTCCTGGTGCTCGTGGCTCTCTAAAACCATACACTTTTTCTCCTGTGTCTCTTACCTGTGTCGAGATAATCGAGAATCATGGAGCGTTCGTGTCGCTCCGGAACCGAAAGTCGTCGGTTCGAAACGAGAACGTTAGATCCATATTCCTGATCGTTGAGGCACTCTAAAACTATTAGGCTGTTTTGCTCTCTGATGCCCGTGGACCGAGAGAACGTAGAATAACGGAGCGATCGTGTCGCTCCGGAGCCCGAGCGAAAAAATTCTAAGTCCCCGTTCGTGTCGCTCCGGAACCGAATGTCGACGGAACGAAATGACAACGGTAGATCCTTATTCCTGGTGCTCGTGGCTCTCTAAAACCATACACTTGTTCTCCACTGTCTCTTACCTGTGTCGAGATAATCGAGAATCATGGAGCGTTCGTGTCGCTCCGGAACCGAAAGTCGTCGGTTCGAAACGAGAACGTTAGATCCATATTCCTGATCGTTGAGGCACTCTAAAACTATTAGGCTGTTTTGCTCTCTGATGCCCGTGGACCGAGAGAACGTAGAATAACGGAGCGATCGTGTCGCTCCGGAGCCCGAGCGAAAAAATTCTAAGTCCCCGTTCGTGTCGCTCCGGAGCCCGAGCGAAAATATTCTAAGTCCCCGTTCGTGTCGCTCCGGAACCGAATGTCGACGGAACGAAATGACAACGGTAGATCCTTATTCCTGGTGCTCGTGGCTCTCTAAAACCATACACTTGTTCTCCTCTGTCTCTTACCTGTGTCGAGATAATCGAGAATCATGGAGCGTTCGTGTCGCTCCGGAACCGAAAGTCGTCGGATCGAAACGAGAACGTTAGATCCATATTCCTGATCGTTGAGGCACTCTAAAACTATTAGGCTGTTTTGCTCTCTGATGCCCGTGGACCGTGAGAACGTAGAATAACGGAGCGATCGTGTCGCTCCGGAGCCCGAGCGAAAAAATTCTAAGTCCCCGTTCGTGTCGCTCCGGAGCCCGAGCGAAAAAATTCTAAGTCCCCGTTCGTGTCGCTCCGGAACCGAATGTCGACGGAACGAAATGACAACGGTAGATCCTTATTCCTGGTGCTCGTGGCTCTCTAAAACCATACACTTGTTCTCCTCTGTCTCTTACCTGTGTCGAGATAATCGAGAATCATGGAGCGTTCGTGTCGCTCCGGAACCGAAAGTCGTCGGATCGAAACGAGAACGTTAGATCCATATTCCTGATCGTTGAGGCACTCTAAAACTATTAGGCTGTTTTGCTCTCTGATGCCCGTGGACCGAGAGAACGTAGAATAACGGAGCGATCGTGTCGCTCCGGAGCCCGAGCGAAAAAATTCTAAGTCCCCGTTCGTGTCGCTCCGGAGCCCGAGCGAAAAAATTCTAAGTCCCCGTTCGTGTCGCTCCGGAACCGAATGTCGACGGAACGAAATGACAACGGTAGATCCTTATTCCTGGTGCTCGTGGCTCTCTAAAACCATACACTTGTTCTCCTCTGTCTCTTACCTGTGTCGAGATAATCGAGAATCATGGAGCGTTCGTGTCGCTCCGGAACCGAAAGTCGTCGGATCGAAACGAGAACGTTAGATCCATATTCCTGATCGTTGAGGCACTCTAAAACTATTAGGCTGTTTTGCTCTCTGATGCCCGTGGACCGAGAGAACGTAGAATAACGGAGCGATCGTGTCGCTCCGGAGCCCGAGCGAAAAAATTCTAAGTCCCCGTTCGTGTCGCTCCGGAGCCCGAGCGAAAAAATTCTAAGTCCCCGTTCGTGTCGCTCCGGAACCGAATGTCGACGGAACGAAATGACAACGGTAGATCCTTATTCCTGGTGCTCGTGGCTCTCTAAAACCATACACTTTTTCTCCTCTGTCTCTTACCTGTGTCGAGATAATCGAGAATCATGGAGCGTTCGTGTCGCTCCGGAACCGAAAGTCGTCGGTTCGAAACGAGAACGTTAGATCCATATTCCTGATCGTCGAGGCACTCTAAAACTATTAGGCTGTTTTGCTCTCTGATGCCCGTGGACCGAGAGAACGTAGAATAACGGAGCGATCGTGTCGCTCCGGAGCCCGAGCGAAAAAATTCTAAGTCCCCGTTCGTGTCGCTCCGGAGCCCGAGCGAAAAAATTCTAAGTCCCCGTTCGTGTCGCTCCGGAACCGAATGTCGACGGAACGAAATGACAACGGTAGATCCTTATTCCTGGTGCTCGTGGCTCTCCAAAACCATACACTTGTTCTCCTCTGTCTCTTACCTGTGTCGAGATAATCGAGAATCATGGAGCGTTCGTGTCGCTCCGGAACCGAAAGTCGTCGGTTCGAAACGAGAACGTTAGATCCATATTCCTGATCGTTGAGGCACTCTAAAACTATTAGGCTGTTTTGCTCTCTGATGCCCGTGGACCGAGAGAACGTAGAATAACGGAGCGATCGTGTCGCTCCGGAGCCCGAGCGAAAAAATTCTAAGTCCCCGTTCGTGTCGCTCCGGAGCCCGAGCGAAAAAATTCTAAGTCCCCGTTCGTGTCGCTCCGGAACCGAATGTCGACGGAACGAAATGACAACGGTAGATCCTTATTCCTGGTGCTCGTGGCTCTCTAAAACCATACACTTGTTCTCCTCTGTCTCTTACCTGTGTCGAGATAATCGAGAATCATGGAGCGTTCGTGTCGCTCCGGAACCGAAAGTCGTCGGTTCGAAACGAGAACGTTAGATCCATATTCCTGATCGTTGAGGCACTCTAAAACTATTAGGCTGTTTTGCTCTCTGATGCCCGTGGACCGAGAGAACGTATAATAACGGAGCGATCGTGTCGCTCCGGAGCCCGAGCGAAAAAATTCTAAGTCCCCGTTCGTGTCGCTCCGGAGCCCGAGCGAAAAAATTCTAAGTCCCCGTTCGTGTCGCTCCGGAACCGAATGTCGACGGAACGAAATGACAACGGTAGATCCTTATTCCTGGTGCTCGTGGCTCTCTAAAACCATACACTTGTTCTCCTCTGTCTCTTACCTGTGTCGAGATAATCGAGAATCATGGAGCGTTCGTGTCGCTCCGGAACCGAAAGTCGTCGGTTCGAAACGAGAACGTTAGATCCATATTCCTGATCGTTGAGGCACTCTAAAACTATTAGGCTGTTTTGCTCTCTGATGCCCGTGGACCGAGAGAACGTAGAATAACGGAGCGATCGTGTCGCTCCGGAGCCCGAGCGAAAAAATTCTAAGTCCCCGTTCGTGTCGCTCCGGAGCCCGAGCGAAAAAATTCCAAGTCCCCGTTCGTGTCGCTCCGGAACCGAATGTCGACGGAACGAAATGACAACGGTAGATCCTTATTCCTGGTGCTCGTGGCTCTCTAAAACCATACACTTGTTCTCCTCTGTCTCTTACCTGTGTCGAGATAATCGAGAATCATGGAGCGTTCGTGTCGCTCCGGAACCGAAAGTCGTCGGTTCGAAACGAGAACGTTAGATCCATATTCCTGATCGTTGAGGCACTCTAAAACTATTAGGCTGTTTTGCTCTCTGATGCCCGTGGACCGAGAGAACGTAGAATAACGGAGCGATCGTGTCGCTCCGGAGCCCGAGCGAAGAAATTCTAAGTCCCCGTTCGTGTCGCTCCGGAGCCCGAGCGAAAAAATTCTAAGTCCCCGTTCGTGTCGCTCCGGAACCGAATGTCGACGGAACGAAATGACAACGGTAGATCCTTATTCCTGGTGCTCGTGGCTCTCTAAAACCATACACTTGTTCTCCTCTGTCTCTTACCTGTGTCGAGATAATCGAGAATCATGGAGCGTTCGTGTCGCTCCGGAACCGAAAGTCGTCGGTTCGAAACGAGAACGTTAGATCCATATTCCTGATCGTCGAGGCACTCTAAAACTATTAGGCTGTTTTGCTCTCTGATGCCCGTGGACCGAGAGAACGTAGAATAACGGAGCGATCGTGTCGCTCCGGAGCCCGAGCGAAAAAATTCTAAGTCCCCGTTCGTGTCGCTCCGGAGCCCGAGCGAAAAAATTCTAAGTCCCCGTTCGTGTCGCTCCGGAACCGAATGTCGACGGAACGAAATGACAACGGTAGATCCTTATTCCTGGTGCTCGTGGCTCTCTAAAACCATACACTTGTTCTCCTCTGTCTCTTACCTGTGTCGAGCTAATCGAGAATCATGGAGCGTTCGTGTCGCTCCGGAACCGAAAGTCGTCGGTTCGAAACGAGAACGTTAGATCCATATTCCTGATCGTCGAGGCACTCTAAAACTATTAGGCTGTTTTGCTCTCTGATGCCCGTGGACCGAGAGAACGTAGAATAACGGAGCGATCGTGTCGCTCCGGAGCCCGAGCGAAAAAATTCTAAGTCCCCGTTCGTGTCGCTCCGGAGCCCGAGCGAAAAAATTCTAAGTCCCCGTTCGTGTCGCTCCGGAACCGAATGTCGACGGAACGAAATGACAACGGTAGATCCTTATTCCTGGTGCTCGTGGCTCTCTAAAACCATACACTTGTTCTCCTCTGTCTCTTACCTGTGTCGAGATAATCGAGAATCATGGAGCGTTCGTGTCGCTCCGGAACCGAAAGTCGTCGGTTCGAAACGAGAACGTTAGATCCATATTCCTGATCGTTGAGGCACTCCAAAACTATTAGGCTGTTTTGCTCTCTGATGCCCGTGGACCGAGAGAACGTAGAATAACGGAGCGATCGTGTCGCTCCGGAGCCCGAGCGAAAAAATTCTAAGTCCCCGTTCGTGTCGCTCCGGAGCCCGAGCGAAAAAATTCTAAGTCCCCGTTCGTGTCGCTGCGGAACCGAATGTCGACGGAACGAAATGACAACGGTAGATCCTTATTCCTGGTGCTCGTGGCTCTCTAAAACCATACACTTGTTCTCCTCTGTCTCTTACCTGTGTCGAGATAATCGAGAATCATGGAGCGTTCGTGTCGCTCCGGAACCGAAAGTCGTCGGTTCGAAACGAGAACGTTAGATCCATATTCCTGATCGTCGAGGCACTCTAAAACTATTAGGCTGTTTTGCTCTCTGATGCCCGTGGACCGAGAGAACGTAGAATAACGGAGCGATCGTGTCGCTCCGGAGCCCGAGCGAAAAAATTCTAAGTCCCCGTTCGTGTCGCTCCGGAGCCCGAGCGAAAAAATTCTAAGTCCCCGTTCGTGTCGCTCCGGAACCGAATGTCGACGGAACGAAATGACAACGGTAGATCCTTATTCCTGGTGCTCGTGGCTCTCTAAAACCATACACTTGTTCTCCTCTGTCTCTTACCTGTGTCGAGCTAATCGAGAATCATGGAGCGTTCGTGTCGCTCCGGAAACGAAAGTCGTCGGTTCGAAACGAGAACGTTAGATCCATATTCCTGATCGTTGAGGCACTCTAAAACTATTAGGCTGTTTTGCTCTCTGATGCCCGTGGACCGAGAGAACGTAGAATAACGGAGCGATCGTGTCGCTCCGGAGCCCGAGCGAAAAAATTCTAAGTCCCCGTTCGTGTCGCTCCGGAGCCCGAGCGAAAAAATTCTAAGTCCCCGTTCGTGTCGCTCCGGAACCGAATGTCGACGGAACGAAATGACAACGGTAGATCCTTATTTCTGGTGCTCGTGGCTCTCTAAAACCATACACTTGTTCTCCTCTGTCTCTTACCTGTGTCGAGATAATCGAGAATCATGGAGCGTTCGTGTCGCTCCGGAACCGAAAGTCGTCGGATCGAAACGAGAACGTTAGATCCATATTCCTGATCGTTGAGGCACTCTAAAACTATTAGGCTGTTTTGCTCTCTGATGCCCGTGGACCGAGAGAACGTAGAATAACGGAGCGATCGTGTCGCTCCGGAGCCCGAGCGAAAAAATTCTAAGTCCCCGTTCGTGTCGCTCCGGAGCCCGAGCGAAAAAATTCTAAGTCCCCGTTCGTATCCCTCCGGAACCGAATGTCGACGGAACGAAATGACAACGGTAGATCCTTATTCCTGGTGCTCGTGGCTCTCTAAAACCATACACTTGTTCTCCTCTGTCTCTTACCTGTGTCGAGATAATCGAGAATCATGGAGCGTTCGTGTCGCTCCGGAACCGAAAGTCGTCGGATCGAAACGAGAACGTTAGATCCATATTCCTGATCGTTGAGGCACTCTAAAACTATTAGGCTGTTTTGCTCTCTGATGCCCGTGGACCGAGAGAACGTAGAATAACGGAGCGATCGTGTCGCTCCGGAGCCCGAGCGACAAAATTCTAAGTCCCCGTTCGTGTCGCTCCGGAGCCCGAGCGAAAAAATTCTAAGTCCACGTTCGTGTCGCTCCGGAACCGAATGTCGACGGAACGAAATGACAACGGTAGATCCTTATTCCTGGTGCTCGTGGCTCTCTAAAACCATACACTTGTTCTCCTCTGTCTCTTACCTGTGTCGAGATAATCGAGAATCATGGAGCGTTCGTGTCGCTCCGGAACCGAAAGTCGTCGGATCGAAACGAGAACGTTAGATCCATATTCCTGATCGTTGAGGCACTCTAAAACTATTAGGCTGTTTTGCTCTCTGATGCCCGTGGACCGAGAGAACGTAGAATAACAGAGCGATCGTGTCGCTCCGGAGCCCGAGCGAAAAAATTCTAAGTCCCCGTTCGTGTCGCTCCGGAGCCCGAGCGAAAAAATTCTAAGTCCCCGTTCGTGTCGCTCCGGAACCGAATGTCGACGGAACGAAATGACAACGGTAGATCCTTATTCCTGGTGCTCGTGGCTCTCTAAAACCATACACTTTTTCTCCTGTGTCTCTTACCTGTGTCGAGATAATCGAGAATCATGGAGCGTTCGTGTCGCTCCGGAACCGAAAGTCGTCGGTTCGAAACGAGAACGTTAGATCCATATTCCTGATCGTTGAGGCACTCTAAAACTATTAGGCTGTTTTGCTCTCTGATGCCCGTGGACCGAGAGAACGTAGAATAACGGAGCGATCGTGTCGCTCCGGAGCCCGAGCGAAAAAATTCTAAGTCCCCGTTCGTGTCGCTCCGGAACCGAATGTCGACGGAACGAAATGACAACGGTAGATCCTTATTCCTGGTGCTCGTGGCTCTCTAAAACCATACACTTGTTCTCCACTGTCTCTTACCTGTGTCGAGATAATCGAGAATCATGGAGCGTTCGTGTCGCTCCGGAACCGAAAGTCGTCGGTTCGAAACGAGAACGTTAGATCCATATTCCTGATCGTTGAGGCACTCTAAAACTATTAGGCTGTTTTGCTCTCTGATGCCCGTGGACCGAGAGAACGTAGAATAACGGAGCGATCGTGTCGCTCCGGAGCCCGAGCGAAAAAATTCTAAGTCCCCGTTCGTGTCGCTCCGGAGCCCGAGCGAAAAAATTCTAAGTCCCCGTTCGTGTCGCTCCGGAACCGAATGTCGACGGAACGAAATGACAACGGTAGATCCTTATTCCTGGTGCTCGTGGCTCTCCAAAACCATACACTTGTTCTCCTCTGTCTCTTACCTGTGTCGAGATAATCGAGAATCATGGAGCGTTCGTGTCGCTCCGGAACCGAAAGTCGTCGGTTCGAAACGAGAACGTTAGATCCATATTCCTGATCGTTGAGGCACTCTAAAACTATTAGGCTGTTTTGCTCTCTGATGCCCGTGGACCGAGAGAACGTAGAATAACGGAGCGATCGTGTCGCTCCGGAGCCCGAGCGAAAAAATTCTAAGTCCCCGTTCGTGTCGCTCCGGAGCCCGAGCGAAAAAATTCTAAGTCCCCGTTCGTGTCGCTCCGGAACCGAATGTCGACGGAACGAAATGACAACGGTAGATCCTTATTCCTGGTGCTCGTGGCTCTCTAAAACCATACACTTGTTCTCCTCTGTCTCTTACCTGTGTCGAGATAATCGAGAATCATGGAGCGTTCGTGTCGCTCCGGAACCGAAAGTCGTCGGTTCGAAACGAGAACGTTAGATCCATATTCCTGATCGTTGAGGCACTCTAAAACTATTAGGCTGTTTTGCTCTCTGATGCCCGTGGACCGAGAGAACGTAGAATAACGGAGCGATCGTGTCGCTCCGGAGCCCGAGCGAAAAAATTCTAAGTCCCCGTTCGTGTCGCTCTGTCGCTCCGGAGCCCGAGCGAAAAAATTCTAAGTCCCGTTCGTGTCGCTCCGGAACCGAATGTCGACGTAACGAAATGACAACGGTAGATCCTTATCCTGGTGCTCGTGGCTCTCTAAAACCATACACTTGTTCTCCTCTGTCTCTTACCTGTGTCGAGATAATCGAGAATCATGGAGCGTTCGTGTCGCTCCGGAACCGAAAGTCGTCGGTTCGAAACGAGAACGTTAGATCCATATTCCTGATCGTTGAGGCACTCTAAAACTATTAGGCTGTTTTGCTCTCTGATGCCGTGGACCGAGAGAACGTAGAATAACGGAGCGATCGTGTCGCTCCGGAGCCCGAGCGAAAAATTCTAAGTCCCCGTTCGTGTCGCTCCGGAGCCCGAGCGAAAAAATTCCAAGTCCCGTTCGTGTCGCTCCGGACCGAATGTCGACGGAACGAAATGACAACGGTAGATCCTTATTCCTGGTGCTCGTGGCTCTCTAAAACCATACACTTGTTCTCCTCTGTCCTCTTACCTGTGTCGAGATAATCGAGAATCATGAGCGTTCGTGTCGCTCCGGAACCGAAAGTCGTCGGTTCGAAACGAGAACGTTAGATCCATATTCCTGATCGTTGAGGCACTCTAAAACTATTAGGCTGTTTTGCTCTCTGATGCCCGTGGACCGAGAGAACGTAGAAATAACGGAGCGATCGTGTCGCTCCGGAGCCCGAGCGAAAAATTCTAAGTCCCCGTTCGTGTCGCTCTGGAGCCCGAGCGAAAAATTCTAAGTCCCCGTTCGTGTCGCTCCGGAACCGAATGTCGACGGAACGAAATGACAACGGTAGATCCTTATTCCTGGTGCTCGTGCTCTCTAAAACCATACACTTGTTCTCCTCTGTCTCTTACCTGTGTCGAGATAATCGAGAATCATGGAGCGTTCGTGTCGCTCCGGAACCGAAAGTCGTCGGATCGAAACGAGAACGTTAGATCCATATTCCTGATCGTTGAGGCACTCTAAAACTATTAGGCTGTTTTGCTCTCTGATGCCCGTGGACCGAGAGAACGTCGAATAACGGAGCGATCGTGTCGCTCCGGAGCCCGAGCGAAAAAATTCTAAGTCCCCGTTCGTGTCGCTCCGGAGCCCGAGCGAAAAAATTCTAAGTCCCCGTTCGTGTCGCTCCGGAACCGAATGTCGACGGAACGAAATGACAACGGTAGATCCTTATTCCTGGTGCTCGTGGCTCTCTAAAACCATACACTTGTTCTCCTCTGTCTCTTACCTGTGTCGAGATAATCGAGAATCATGGAGCGTTCGTGTCGCTCCGGAACCGAAAGTCGTCGGATCGAAACGAGAACGTTAGATCCATATTCCTGATCGTTGAGGCACTCTAAAACTATTAGGCTGTTTTGCTCTCTGATGCCCGTGGACCGAGAGAACGTAGAATAACGGAGCGATCGTGTCGCTCCGGAGCCCGAGCGAAAAAATTCTAAGTCCCCGTTCGTGTCGCTCCGGAGCCCGAGCGAAAAAATTCTAAGTCCCCGTTCGTGTCGCTCCGGAACCGAATGTCGACGGAACGAAATGACAACGGTAGATCCTTATTCCTGGTGCTCGTGGCTCTCTAAAACCATACACTTGTTCTCCTCTGTCTCTTACCTGTGTCGAGATAATCGAGAATCATGGAGCGTTCGTGTCGCTCCGGAACCGAAAGTCGTCGGTTCGAAACGAGAACGTTAGATCCATATTCCTGATCGTTGAGGCACTCCAAAACTATTAGGCTGTTTTGCTCTCTGATGCCCGTGGACCGAGAGAACGTAGAATAACGGAGCGATCGTGTCGCTCCGGAGCCCGAGCGAAAAAATTCTAAGTCCCCGTTCGTGTCGCTCCGGAGCCCGAGCGAAAAAATTCTAAGTCCCCGTTCGTGTCGCTCCGGAACCGAATGTCGACGGAACGAAATGACAACGGTAGATCCTTATTCCTGGTGCTCGTGGCTCTCTAAAACCATACACTTGTTCTCCTCTGTCTCTTACCTGTGTCGAGATAATCGAGAATCATGGAGCGTTCGTGTCGCTCCGGAACCGAAAGTCGTCGGTTCGAAACGAGAACGTTAGATCCATATTCCTGATCGTTGAGGCACTCTAAAACTATTAGGCTGTTTTGCTCTCTGATGCCCGTGGACCGAGAGAACGTAGAATAACGGAGCGATCGTGTCGCTCCGGAGCCCGAGCGAAAAAATTCTAAGTCCCCGTTCGTGTCGCTCCGGAGCCCGAGCGAAAAAATTCTAAGGCCCCGTTCGTGTCGCTCCGGAACCGAATGTCGACGGAACGAAATGACAACGGTAGATCCTTATTCCTGGTGCTCGTGGCTCTCTAAAACCATACACTTGTTCTCCTCTGTCTCTTACCTGTGTCGAGATAATCGAGAATCATGGAGCGTTCGTGTCGCTCCGGAACCGAAAGTCGTCGGTTCGAAACGAGAACGTTAGATCCATATTCCTGATCGTTGAGGCACTCTAAAACTATTAGGCTGTTTTGCTCTCTGATGCCCGTGGACCGAGAGAACGTAGAATAACGGAGCGATCGTGTCGCTCCGGAGCCCGAGCGAAAAAATTCTAAGTCCCCGTTCGTGTCGCTCCGGAGCCCGAGCGAAAAAATAATAAGTCCCCGTTCGTGTCGCTCCGGAACCGAATGTCGACGGAACGAAATGACAACGGTAGATCCTTATTCCTGGTGCTCGTGGCTCTCTAAAACCATACACTTGTTCTCCTCTGTCTCTTACCTGTGTCGAGATAATCGAGAATCATGGAGCGTTCGTGTCGCTCCGGAACCGAAAGTCGTCGGTTCGAAACGAGAACGTTAGATCCATATTCCTGATCGTTGAGGCACTCTAAAACTATTAGGCTGTTTTGCTCTCTGATGCCCGTGGACCGAGAGAACGTAGAATAACGGAGCGATCGTGTCGCTCCGGAGCCCGAGCGAAAAAATTCTAAGTCCCCGTTCGTGTCGCTCCGGAGCCCGAGCGAAAAATTCTAAGTCCCGTTCGTGTCGCTCCGGAACCGAATGTCGACGGAACGAAATGACAACGGTAGATCCTTATTCCTGGTGCTCGTGGCTCTCTAAAACCATACACTTGTTCTCCTCTGTCTCTTACCTGTGTCGAGATAATCGAGAATCATGGAGCGTTCGTGTCGCTCCGGAACCGAAAGTCGTCGGATCGAAACGAGAACGTTAGATCCATATTCCTGATCGTTGAGGCACTCTAAAACTATTAGGCTGTTTTGCTCTCTGATGCCCGTGGACCGAGAGAACGTAGAATAACGGAGCGATCGTGTCGCTCCGGAGCCCGAGCGAAAAAATTCTAAGTCCCCGTTCGTGTCGCTCCGGAACCGAATGTCGACGGAACGAAATGACAACGGTAGATCCTTATTCCTGGTGCTCGTGGCTCTCTAAAACCATACACTTGTTCTCCTCTGTCTCTTACCTGTGTCGAGATAATCGAGAATCATGGAGCGTTCGTGTCGCTCCGGAACCGAAAGTCGTCGATCGAAACGAGAACGTTAGATCCATATTCCTGATCGTTGAGGCACTCTAAAACTATTAGGCTGTTTTGCTCTCTGATGCCCGTGGACCGAGAGAACGTAGAATAACGGAGCGATCGTGTCGCTCCGGAGCCCGAGCGAAAAATTCTAAGTCCCCGATCGTGTCGCTCCGGAGCCCGAGCGAAAAAATTCTAAGTCCCGTTCGTGTCGCTCGAACCGAATGTCGACGGAACGAAATGACAACGGTAGATCCTTATTCCTGGTGCTCGTGGCTCTCTAAAACCATACACTTGTTCTCCTCTGTCTCTTACCTGTGTCGAGATAATCGAGAATCATGGAGCGTTCGTGTCGCTCCGGAACCGAAAGTCGTCGGTTCGAAACGAGAACGTTAGATCCATATTCCTGATCGTTGAGGCACTCCAAAACTATTAGGCTGTTTTGCTCTCTGATGCCCGTGGACCGAGAGAACGTAGAATAACGGAGCGATCGTGTCGCTCCGGAGCCCGAGCGAAAAAATTCTAAGTCCCCGTTCGTGTCGCTCCGGAGCCCGAGCGAAAAAATTCTAAGTCCCGTTCGTGTCGCTCCGGAACCGAATGTCGACGGAACGAAATGACAACGGTAGATCCTTATTCCTGGTGCTCGTGGCTCTCTAAAACCATACACTTGTTCTCCTCTGTCTCTTACCTGTGTCGAGATAATCGAGAATCATGGAGCGTTCGTGTCGCTCCGGAACCGAAAGTCGTCGGTTCGAAACGAGAACGTTAGATCCATATTCCTGATCGTTGAGGCACTCTAAAACTATTAGGCTGTTTTGCTCTCTGATGCCGTGGACCGAGAGAACGTAGAATAACGGAGCGATCGTGTCGCTCCGGAGCCGAGCGAAAAAATTCTAAGTCCCCGTTCGTGTCGCTCCGGAGCCCGAGCGAAAAAATTCTAAGGCCCCGTTCGTGTCGCTCCGGAACCGAATGTCGACGAACGAAATGTCAACGTAGATCCTTATTCCTGGTGCTCGTGGCTCTCTAAACCATACACTTGTTCTCCTCTGTCTCTTACCTGTGTCGAGATAATCGAGAATCATGGAGCGTTCGTGTCGCTCCGGAACCGAAAGTCGTCGGTTCGAAACGAGAACGTTAGATCCATATTCCTGATCGTTGAGGCACTCTAAAACTATTAGGCTGTTTTGCTCTCTGATGCCGTGGACCGAGAGAACGTAGAATAACGGAGCGATCGTGTCGCTCCGGAGCCCGAGCGAAAAATTCTAAGTCCCCGTTCGTGTCGCTCCGGAGCCCGAGCGAAAAATAATAAGTCCCCGTTCGTGTCGCTCCGGAACCGAATGTCGACGGAACGAAATGACAACGGTAGATCCTTATTCCTGGTGCTCGTGGCTCTCTAAAACCATACACTTGTTCTCCTCTGTCTCTTACCTGTGTCGAGATAATCGAGATCATGGAGCGTTCGTGTCGCTCCGGAACCGAAGTCGTCGGTTCGAAACGAGAACGTTAGATCCATATTCCTGATCGTTGAGGCACTCTAAAACTATTAGGCTGTTTTGCTCTCTGATGCCCGTGGACCGAGAGAACGTAGAATAACGGAGCGATCGTGTCGCTCCGGAGCCCGAGCGAAAAAATTCTAAGTCCCCGTTCGTGTCGCTCCGGAGCCCGAGCGAAAAAATTCTAAGTCCCCGTTCGTGTCGCTCCGGAACCGAATGTCGACGGAACGAAATGACAACGGTAGATCCTTATTCCTGGTGCTCGTGGCTCTCTAAAACCATACACTTGTTCTCCTCTGTCTCTTACCTGTGTCGAGATAATCGAGAATCATGGAGCGTTCGTGTCGCTCCGGAACCGAAA
The DNA here is from genome assembly GCF_051401765.1 of Calliopsis andreniformis. NCBI lineage: Eukaryota > Metazoa > Arthropoda > Insecta > Hymenoptera > Andrenidae > Calliopsis > Calliopsis andreniformis. The sequence goes on from NW_027480603.1 coordinate 732,002, forward strand.
GTCGTCGGATCGAAACGAGAACGTTAGATCCATATTCCTGATCGTTGAGGCACTCTAAAACTATTAGGCTGTTTTGCTCTCTGATGCCGTGGACCGAGAGAACGTAGAATAACGGAGCGATCGTGTCGCTCCGGAGCCGAGCGAAAAAATTCTAAGTCCCCGTTCGTGTCGCTCCGGAACCGAATGTCGACGGAACGAAATGACAACGGTAGATCCTTATTCCTGGTGCTCGTGGCTCTCTAAAACCATACACTTGTTCTCCTCTGTCTCTTACCTGTGTCGAGATAATCGAGAATCATGGAGCGTTCGTGTCGCTCCGGAACCGAAAGTCGTCGGATCGAAACGAGAACGTTAGATCCAAATTCCTGATCGTTGAGGCACTCTAAAACTATTAGGCTGTTTTGCTCTCTGATGCCGTGGACCGAGAGAACGTAGAATAACGGAGCGATCGTGTCGCTCCGGAGCCCGAGCGAAAAATTCTAAGTCCCCGTTCGTGTCGCTCCGGAGCCCGAGCGAAAAATTCTAAGTCCCCGTTCGTGTCGCTCCGGAACCGAATGTCGACGGAACGAAATGACACGGTAGATCCTTATTCCTGGTGCTCGTGGCTCTCTAAAACCATACACTTGTTCTCCTCTGTCTCTTACCTGTGTCGAGCTAATCGAGAATCATGGAGCGTTCGTGTCGCTCCGGAAACGAAAGTCGTCGGTTCGAAACGAGAACGTTAGATCCATATTCCTGATCGTTGAGGCACTCTAAAACTATTAGGCTGTTTTGCTCTCTGATGCCGTGGACCGAGAGAACGTAGAATAACGGAGCGATCGTGTCGCTCCGGAGCCCGAGCGAAAAATTCTAAGTCCCCGTTCGTGTCGCTCCGGAGCCGAGCGAAAAATTCTAAGTCCCGTTCGTGTCGCTCCGGAACCGAATGTCGACGGAACGAAATGACAACGGTAGATCCTTATTCCTGGTGCTCGTGGCTCTCTAAAACCATACACTTGTTCTCCTCTGTCTCTTACCTGTGTCGAGATAATCGAGAATCATGGAGCGTTCGTGTCGCTCCGGAACCGAAAGTCGTCGGTTCGAAACGAGAACGTTAGATCCATATTCCTGATCGTCGAGGCACTCTAAAACTATTAGGCTGTTTTGCTCTCTGATGCCCGTGGACCGAGAGAACGTAGAATAACGGAGCGATCGTGTCGCTCCGGAGCCCGAGCGAAAAATTCTAAGTCCCGTTCGTGTCGCTCCGGAGCCCGAGCGAAAAAATTCTAAGTCCCCGTTCGTGTCGCTCCGGAACCGAATGTCGACGGAACGAAATGACAATGGTAGATCCTTATTCCTGGTGCTCGTGGCTCTCTAAAACCATACACTTGTTCTCCTCTGTCTCTTACCTGTGTCGAGATAATCGAGAATCATGGAGCGTTCGTGTCGCTCCGGAAACGAAAGTCGTCGGTTCGAAACGAGAACGTTAGATCCATATTCCTGATCGTTGAGGCACTCTAAAACTATTAGGCTGTTTTGCTCTCTGATGCCCGTGGACCGAGAGAACGTAGAATAACGGAGCGATCGTGTCGCTCCGGAGCCCGAGCGAAAAAATTCTAAGTCCCCGTTCGTGTCGCTCCGGAGCCCGAGCGAAAAATTCTAAGTCCCGTTCGTGTCGCTCCGGAACCGAATGTCGACGGAACGAATGACAACGGTAGATCCTTATTCCTGGTGCTCGTGGCTCTCTAAAACCATACACTTGTTCTCCTCTGTCTCTTACCTGTGTCGAGATAATCGAGAATCATGGAGCGTTCGTGTCGCTCCGGAACCGAAAGTCGTCGGTTCGAAACGAGAACGTTAGATCCATATTCCTGATCGTTGAGGCACTCTAAAACTATAAGGCTGTTTTGCTCTCTGATGCCCGTGGACCGAGAGAACGTAGAATAACGGAGCGATCGTGTCGCTCCGGAGCCCGAGCGAAAAAATTCTAAGTCCCCGTTCGTGTCGCTCCGGAACCGAATGTCGACGGAACGAAATGACAACGGTAGATCCTTATTCCTGGTGCTCGTGGCTCTCTAAAACCATACACTTGTTCTCCTCTGTCTCTTACCTGTGTCGAGATAATCGAGAATCATGGAGCGTTCGTGTCGCTCCGGAACCGAAAGTCGTCGGATCGAAACGAGAACGTTAGATCCATATTCCTGATCGTTGAGGCACTCTAAAACTATTAGGCTGTTTTGCTCTCTGATGCCCGTGGACCGAGAGAACGTAGAATAACGGAGCGATCGTGTCGCTCCGGATCCCGAGCGAAAAAATTCTAAGTCCCCGTTCGTGTCGCTCCGGAACCGAATGTCGACGGAACGAAATGACAACGGTAGATCCTTATTCCTGGTGCTCGTGGCTCTCTAAAACCATACACTTGTTCTCCTCTGTCTCTTACCTGTGTTGAGATAATCGAGAATCATGGAGCGTTCGTGTCGCTCCGGAACCGAAAGTCGTCGGTTCGAAACGAGAACGTTAGATCCATATTCCTGATCGTTGAGGCACTCCAAAACTATTAGGCTGTTTTGCTCTCTGATGCCCGTGGACCGAGAGAACGTAGAATAACGGAGCGATCGTGTCGCTCCGGAGCCCGAGCGAAAAAATTCTAAGTCCCCGTTCGTGTCGCTCCGGAGCCCGAGCGAAAAAATTCTAAGTCCCCGTTCGTGTCGCTCCGGAACCGAATGTCGACGGAACGAAATGACAACGGTAGATCCTTATTCCTGGTGCTCGTGGCTCTCTAAAACCATACACTTGTTCTCCTCTGTCTCTTACCTGTGTCGAGATAATCGAGAATCATGGAGCGTTCGTGTCGCTCCGGAACCGAAAGTCGTCGGTTCGAAACGAGAACGTTAGATCCATATTCCTGATCGTTGAGGCACTCTAAAACTATAAGGCTGTTTTGCTCTCTGATGCCCGTGGACCGAGAGAACGTAGAATAACGGAGCGATCGTGTCGCTCCGGAGCCCGAGCGAAAAAATTCTAAGTCCCCGTTCGTGTCGCTCCGGAACCGAATGGCGACGGAACGAAATGACAACGGTAGATCCTTATTCCTGGTGCTCGTGGCTCTCTAAAACCATACACTTCTTCTCCTCTGTCTCTTACCTGTGTCGAGATAATCGAGAATCATGGAGCGTTCGTGTCGCTCCGGAACCGAAAGTCGTCGGATCGAAACGAGAACGTTAGATCCATATTCCTGATCGTTGAGGCACTCTAAAACTATTAGGCTGTTTTGCTCTCTGATGCCCGTGGACCGAGAGAACGTAGAATAACGGAGCGATCGTGTCGCTCCGGAGCCCGAGCGAAAAAATTCTAAGTCCCCGTTCGTGTCGCTCCGGAACCGAATGTCGACGGAACGAAATGACAACGGTAGATCCTTATTCCTGGTGCTCGTGGCTCTCTAAAACCATACACTTGTTCTCCTCTGTCTCTTACCTGTGTCGAGATAATCGAGAATCATGGAGCGTTCGTGTCGCTCCGGAACCGAAAGTCGTCGGTTCGAAACGAGAACGTTAGATCCATATTCCTGATCGTTGAGGCACTCCAAAACTATTAGGCTGTTTTGCTCTCTGATGCCCGTGGACCGAGAGAACGTAGAATAACGGAGCGATCGTGTCGCTCCGGAGCCCGAGCGAAAAAATTCTAAGTCCCCGTTCGTGTCGCTCCGGAGCCCGAGCGAAAAAATTCTAAGTCCCCGTTCGTGTCGCTCCGGAACCGAATGTCGACGGAACGAAATGACAACGGTAGATCTTTATTCCTGGTGCTCGTGGCTCTCTAAAACCATACACTTGTTCTCCTCTGTCTCTTACCTGTGTCGAGATAATCGAGAATCATGGAGCGTTCGTGTCGCTCCGGAACCGAAAGTCGTCGGATCGAAACGAGAACGTTAGATCCATATTCCTGATCGTTGAGGCACTCTAAAACTATTAGGCTGTTTTGCTCTCTGATGCCCGTGGACCGAGAGAACGTAGAATAACGGAGCGATCGTGTCGCTCCGGAGCCCGAGCGAAAAAATTCTAAGTCCCCGTTCGTGTCGCTCCGGAACCGAATGTCGACGGAACGAAATGACAACGGTAGATCCTTATTCCTGGTGCTCGTGGCTCTCTAAAACCATACACTTCTTCTCCTCTGTCTCTTACCTGTGTCGAGATAATCGAGAATCATGGAGCGTTCGTGTCGCTCCGGAACCGAAAGTCGTCGGATCGAAACGAGAACGTTAGATCCAAATTCCTGATCGTTGAGGCACTCTAAAACTATTAGGCTGTTTTGCTCTCTGATGCCCGTGGACCGAGAGAACGTAGAATAACGGAGCGATCGTGTCGCTCCGGAGCCCGAGCCAAAAAATTCTAAGTCCCCGTTCGTGTCGCTCCGGAGCCCGAGCGAAAAAATTCTAAGTCCCCGTTCGTGTCGCTCCGGAACCGAATGTCGACGGAACGAAATGACAACGGTAGATCCTTATTCCTGGTGCTCGTGGCTCTCTAAAACCATACACTTGTTCTCCTCTGTCTCTTACCTGTGTCGAGATAATCGAGAATCATGGAGCGTTCGTGTCGCTCCGGAACCGAAAGTCGTCGGATCGAAACGAGAACGTTAGATCCATATTCCTGATCGTTGAGGCACTCTAAAACTATTAGGCTGTTTTGCTCTCTGATGCCCGTGGACCGAGAGAACGTAGAATAACGGAGCGATCGTGTCGCTCCGGAGCCCGAGCGAAAAAATTCTAAGTCCCCGTTCGTGTCGCTCCGGAGCCCGAGCGAAAAAATTCTAAGTCCCCGTTCGTGTCGCTCCGGAACCGAATGTCGACGGAACGAAATGACAACGGTAGATCCTTATTCCTGGTGCTCGTGGCTCTCTAAAACCATACACTTGTTCTCCTCTGTCTCTTACCTGTGTCGAGATAATCGAGAATCATGGAGCGTTCGTGTCGCTCCGGAACCGAAAGTCGTCGGTTCGAAACGAGAACGTTAGATCCATATTCCTGATCGTCGAGGCACTCTAAAACTATTAGGCTGTTTTGCTCTCTGATGCCCGTGGACCGAGAGAACGTAGAATAACGGAGCGATCGTGTCGCTCCGGAGCCCGAGCGAAAAAATTCTAAGTCCCCGTTCGTGTCGCTCCGGAGCCCGAGCGAAAAAATTCTAAGTCCCCGTTCGTGTCGCTCCGGAACCGAATGTCGACGGAACGAAATGACAACGGTAGATCCTGATTCCTGGTGCTCGTGGCTCTCTAAAACCATACACTTGTTCTCCTCTGTCTCTTACCTGTGTCGAGATAATCGAGAATCATGGAGCGTTCGTGTCGCTCCGGAACTGAAAGTCGTCGGTTCGAAACGAGAACGTTAGATCCATATTCCTGATCGTTGAGGCACTCTAAAACTATTAGGCTGTTTTGCTCTCTGATGCCCGTGGACCGAGAGAACGTAGAATAACGGAGCGATCGTGTCGCTCCGGAGCCCGAGCGAAAAAATTCTAAGTCCCCGTTCGTGTCGCTCCGGAACCGAATGTCGACGGAACGAAATGACAACGGTAGATCCTTATTCCTGGTGCTCGTGGCTCTCTAAAACCATACACTTGTTCTCCTCTGTCTCTTACCTGTGTCGAGATAATCGAGAATCATGGAGCGTTCGTGTCGCTCCGGAACCGAAAGTCGTCGGATCGAAACGAGAACGTTAGATCCATATTCCTGATCGTTGAGGCACTCTAAAACTATTAGGCTGTTTTGCTCTCTGATGCCCGTGGACCGAGAGAACGTAGAATAACGGAGCGATCGTGTCGCTCCGGAGCCCGAGCGAAAAAATTCTAAGTCCCCGTTCGTGTCGCTCCGGAGCCCGAGCGAAAAAATTCTAAGTCCCCGTTCGTGTCGCTCCGGAACCGAATGTCGACGGAACGAAATGACAACGGTAGATCCTTATTCCTGGTGCTCGTGGCTCTCTAAAACCATACACTTGTTCTCCTCTGTCTCTTACCTGTGTCGAGATAATCGAGAATCATGGAGCGTTCGTGTCGCTCCGGAACCGAAAGTCGTCGGTTCGAAACGAGAACGTTAGATCCATATTCCTGATCGTTGAGGCACTCTAAAACTATTAGGCTGTTTTGCTCTCTGATGCCCGTGGACCGAGAGAACGTAGAATAACGGAGCGATCGTGTCGCTCCGGAGCCCGAGCGAAAAAATTCTAAGTCCCCGTTCGTGTCGCTCCGGAACCGAATGTCGACGGAACGAAATGACAACGGTAGATCCTTATTCCTGGTGCTCGTGGCTCTCTAAAACCATACACTTGTTCTCCTCTGTCTCTTACCTGTGTCGAGATAATCGAGAATCATGGAGCGTTCGTGTCGCTCCGGAACCGAAAGTCGTCGGTTCGAAACGAGAACGTTAGATCCATATTCCTGATCGTCGAGGCACTCTAAAACTATTAGGCTGTTTTGCTCTCTGATGCCCGTGGACCGAGAGAACGTAGAATAACGGAGCGATCGTGTCGCTCCGGAGCCCGAGCGAAAAAATTCTAAGTCCCCGTTCGTGTCGCTCCGGAGCCCGAGCGAAAAAATTCTAAGTCCCCGTTCGTGTCGCTCCGGAACCGAATGTCGACGGAACGAAATGACAACGGTAGATCCTTATTCCTGGTGCTCGTGGCTCTCTAAAACCATACACTTGTTCTCCTCTGTCTCTTACCTGTGTCGAGATAATCGAGAATCATGGAGCGTTCGTGTCGCTCCGGAACCGAAAGTCGTCGGTTCGAAACGAGAACGTTAGATCCATATTCCTGATCGTTGAGGCACTCTAAAACTATTAGGCTGTTTTGCTCTCTGATGCCCGTGGACCGAGAGAACGTAGAATAACGGAGCGATCGTGTCGCTCCGGAGCCCGAGCGAAAAAATTCTAAGTCCCCGTTCGTGTCGCTCCGGAGCCCGAGCGAAAAAATTCTAAGTCCCCGTTCGTGTCGCTCCGGAACCGAATGTCGACGGAACGAAATGACAACGGTAGATCCTTATTCCTGGTGCTCGTGGCTCTCTAAAACCATACACTTGTTCTCCTCTGTCTCTTACCTGTGTCGAGATAATCGAGAATCATGGAGCGTTCGTGTCGCTCCGGAACCGAAAGTCGTCGGTTCGAAACGAGAACGTTAGATCCATATTCCTGATCGTCGAGGCACTCTAAAACTATTAGGCTGTTTTGCTCTCTGATGCCCGTGGACCGAGAGAACGTAGAATAACGGAGCGATCGTGTCGCTCCGGAGCCCGAGCGAAAAAATTCTAAGTCCCCGTTCGTGTCGCTCCGGAACCGAATGTCGACGGAACGAAATGACAACGGTAGATCCTTATTCCTGGTGCTCGTGGCTCTCTAAAACCATACACTTGTTCTCCTCTGTCTCTTACCTGTGTCGAGATAATCGAGAATCATGGAGCGTTCGTGTCGATCCGGAACCGAAAGTCGTCGGATCGAAACGAGAACGTTAGATCCATATTCCTGATCGTTGAGGCACTCCAAAACTATTAGGCTGTTTTGCTCTCTGATGCCCGTGGACCGAGAGAACGTAGAATAACGGAGCGATCGTGTCGCTCCGGAGCCCGAGCGAAAAAATTCTAAGTCCCCGTTCGTGTCGCTCCGGAGCCCGAGCGAAAAAATTCTAAGTCCCCGTTCGTGTCGCTCCGGAACCGAATGTCGACGGAACGAAATGACAACGGTAGATCCTTATTCCTGGTGCTCGTGGCTCTCTAAAACCATACACTTGTTCTCCTCTGTCTCTTACCTGTGTCGAGATAATCGAGAATCATGGAGCGTTCGTGTCGCTCCGGAAACGAAAGTCGTCGGTTCGAAACGAGAACGTTAGATCCATATTCCTGATCGTTGAGGCACTCTAAAACTATTAGGCTGTTTTGCTCTCTGATGCCCGTGGACCGAGAGAACGTAGAATAACGGAGCGATCGTGTCGCTCCGGAGCCCGAGCGAAAAAATTCTAAGTCCCCGTTCGTGTCGCTCCGGAGCCCGAGCGAAAAAATTCTAAGTCCCCGTTCGTGTCGCTCCGGAACCGAATGTCGACGGAACGAAATGACAACGGTAGATCCTTATTCCTGGTGCTCGTGGCTCTCTAAAACCATACACTTGTTCTCCTCTGTCTCTTACCTGTGTCGAGATAATCGAGAATCATGGAGCGTTCGTGTCGCTCCGGAACCGAAAGTCGTCGGTTCGAAACGAGAACGTTAGATCCATATTCCTGATCGTTGAGGCACTCTAAAACTATTAGGCTGTTTTGCTCTCTGATGCCCGTGGACCGAGAGAACGTAGAATAACGGAGCGATCGTGTCGCTCCGGAGCCCGAGCGAAAAAATTCTAAGTCCCCGTTCGTGTCGCTCCGGAGCCCGAGCGAAAAAATTCTAAGTCCCCGTTCGTGTCGCTCCGGAACCGAATGTCGACGGAACGAAATGACAACGGTAGATCCTTATTCCTGGTGCTCGTGGCTCTCTAAAACCATACACTTGTTCTCCTCTGTCTCTTACCTGTGTCGAGATAATCGAGAATCATGGAGCGTTCGTGTCGCTCCGGAACCGAAAGTCGTCGGATCGAAACGAGAACGTTAGATCCATATTCCTGATCGTTGAGGCACTCTAAAACTATTAGGCTGTTTTGCTCTCTGATGCCCGTGGACCGAGAGAACGTAGAATAACGGAGCGATCGTGTCGCTCCGGAGCCCGAGCGAAAAAATTCTAAGTCCCCGTTCGTGTCGCTCCGGAACCGAATGTCGACGGAACGAAATGACAACGGTAGATCCTTATTCCTGGTGCTCGTGGCTCTCTAAAACCATACACTTGTTCTCCTCTGTCTCTTACCTGTGTCGAGATAATCGAGAATCATGGAGCGTTCGTGTCGCTCCGGAACCGAAAGTCGTCGGTTCGAAACGAGAACGTTAGATCCATATTCCTGATCGTCGAGGCACTCTAAAACTATTAGGCTGTTTTGCTCTCTGATGCCCGTGGACCGAGAGAACGTAGAATAACGGAGCGATCGTGTCGCTCCGGAGCCCGAGCGAAAAAATTCTAAGTCCCCGTTCGTGTCGCTCCGGAGCCCGAGCGAAAAAATTCTAAGTCCCCGTTCGTGTCGCTCCGGAACCGAATGTCGACGGAACGAAATGACAACGGTAGATCCTTATTCCTGGTGCTCGTGGCTCTCTAAAACCATACACTTGTTCTCCTCTGTCTCTTACCTGTGTCGAGATAATCGAGAATCATGGAGCGTTCGTGTCGCTCCGGAACCGAAAGTCGTCGGATCGAAACGAGAACGTTAGATCCATATTCCTGATCGTTGAGGCACTCTAAAACTATTAGGCTGTTTTGCTCTCTGATGCCCGTGGACCGAGAGAACGTAGAATAACGGAGCGATCGTGTCGCTCCGGAGCCCGAGCGAAAAAATTCTAAGTCCCCGTTCGTGTCGCTCCGGAGCCCGAGCGAAAAAATTCTAAGTCCCCGTTCGTGTCGCTCCGGAACCGAATGTCGACGGAACGAAATGACAACGGTAGATCCTTATTCCTGGTGCTCGTGGCTCTCTAAAACCATACACTTGTTCTCCTCTGTCTCTTACCTGTGTCGAGATAATCGAGAATCATGGAGCGTTCGTGTCGCTCCGGAACCGAAAGTCGTCGGTTCGAAACGAGAACGTTAGATCCATATTCCTGATCGTTGAGGCACTCCAAAACTATTAGGCTGTTTTGCTCTCTGATGCACGTGGACCGAGAGAACGTAGAATAACGGAGCGATCGTGTCGCTCCGGAGCCCGAGCGAAAAAATTCTAAGTCCCCGTTCGTGTCGCTCCGGAGCCCGAGCGAAAAAATTCTAAGTCCCCGTTCGTGTCGCTCCGGAACCGAATGTCGACGGAACGAAATGACAACGGTAGATCCTTATTCCTGGTGCTCGTGGCTCTCTAAAACCATACACTTGTTCTCCTCTGTCTCTTACCTGTGTCGAGATAATCGAGAATCATGGAGCGTTCGTGTCGCTCCGGAAACGAAAGTCGTCGGTTCGAAACGAGAACGTTAGATCCATATTCCTGATCGTTGAGGCACTCTAAAACTATTAGGCTGTTTTGCTCTCTGATGCCCGTGGACCGAGAGAACGTAGAATAACGGAGCGATCGTGTCGCTCCGGAGCCCGAGCGAAAAAATTCTAAGTCCCCGTTCGTGTCGCTCCGGAGCCCGAGCGAAAAAATTCTAAGTCCCCGTTCGTGTCGCTCCGGAACCGAATGTCGACGGAACGAAATGACAACGGTAGATCCTTATTCCTGGTGCTCGTGGCTCTCTAAAACCATACACTTGTTCTCCTCTGTCTCTTACCTGTGTCGAGATAATCGAGAATCATGGAGCGTTCGTGTCGCTCCGGAACCGAAAGTCGTCGGTTCGAAACGAGAACGTTAGATCCATATTCCTGATCGTTGAGGCACTCTAAAACTATTAGGCTGTTTTGCTCTCTGATGCCCGTGGACCGAGAGAACGTAGAATAACGGAGCGATCGTGTCGCTCCGGAGCCCGAGCGAAAAAATTCTAAGTCCCCGTTCGTGTCGCTCCGGAACCGAATGTCGACGGAACGAAATGACAACGGTAGATCCTTATTCCTGGTGCTCGTGGCTCTCTAAAACCATACACTTGTTCTCCTCTGTCTCTTACCTGTGTCGAGATAATCGAGAATCATGGAGCGTTCGTGTCGCTCCGGAACCGAAAGTCGTCGGATCGAAACGAGAACGTTAGATCCATATTCCTGATCGTTGAGGCACTCTAAAACTATTAGGCTGTTTTGCTCTCTGATGCCCGTGGACCGAGAGAACGTAGAATAACGGAGCGATCGTGTCGCTCCGGAGCCCGAGCGAAAAAATTCTAAGTCCCCGTTCGTGTCGCTCCGGAGCCCGAGCGAAAAAATTCTAAGTCCCCGTTCGTGTCGCTCCGGAACCGAATGTCGACGGAACGAAATGACAACTGTAGATCCTTATTCCTGGTGCTCGTGGCTCTCTAAAACCATACACTTGTTCTCCTCTGTCTCTTACCTGTGTCGAGATAATCGAGAATCATGGAGCGTTCGTGTCGCTCCGGAAACGAAAGTCGTCGGTTCGAAACGAGAACGTTAGATCCATATTCCTGATCGTTGAGGCACTCTAAAACTATTAGGCTGTTTTGCTCTCTGATGCCCGTGGACCGAGAGAACGTAGAATAACGGAGCGATCGTGTCGCTCCGGAGCCCGAGCGAAAAAATTCTAAGTCCCCGTTCGTGTCGCTCCGGAGCCCGAGCGAAAAAATTCTAAGTCCCCGTTCGTGTCGCTCCGGAACCGAATGTCGACGGAACGAAATGACAACGGTAGATCCTTATTCCTGGTGCTCGTGGCTCTCTAAAACCATACACTTGTTCTCCTCTGTCTCTTACCTGTGTCGAGATAATCGAGAATCATGGAGCGTTCGTGTCGCTCCGGAACCGAAAGTCGTCGGTTCGAAACGAGAACGTTAGATCCATATTCCTGATCGTTGAGGCACTCTAAAGCTATTAGGCTGTTTTGCTCTCTGATGCCCGTGGACCGAGAGAACGTAGAATAACGGAGCGATCGTGTCGCTCCGGAGCCCGAGCGAAAAAATTCTAAGTCCCCGTTCGTGTCGCTCCGGAACCGAATGTCGACGGAACGAAATGACAACGGTAGATCCTTATTCCTGGTGCTCGTGGCTCTCTAAAACCATACACTTGTTCTCCTCTGTCTCTTACCTGTGTCGAGATAATCGAGAATCATGGAGCGTTCGTGTCGCTCCGGAACCGAAAGTCGTCGGATCGAAACGAGAACGTTAGATCCATATTCCTGATCGTTGAGGCACTCTAAAACTATTAGGCTGTTTTGCTCTCTGATGCCCGTGGACCGAGAGAACGTAGAATAACGGAGCGATCGTGTCGCTCCGGAGCCCGAGCGAAAAAATTCTAAGTCCCCGTTCGTGTCGCTCCGGAGCCCGAGCGAAAAAATTCTAAGTCCCCGTTCGTGTCGCTCCGGAACCGAATGTCGACGGAACGAAATGACAACGGTAGATCCTTATTCCTGGTGCTCGTGGCTCTCTAAAACCATACACTTGTTCTCCTCTGTCTCTTACCTGTGTCGAGATAATCGAGAATCATGGAGCGTTCGTGTCGCTCCGGAACCGAAAGTCGTCGGATCGAAACGAGAACGTTAGATCCATATTCCTGATCGTTGAGGCACTCTAAAACTATTAGGCTGTTTTGCTCTCTGATGCCCGTGGACCGAGAGAACGTAGAATAACGGAGCGATCGTGTCGCTCCGGAGCCCGAGCGAAAAAATTCTAAGTCCCCGTTCGTGTCGCTCCGGAACCGAATGTCGACGGAACGAAATGACAACGGTAGATCCTTATTCCTGGTGCTCGTGGCTCTCTAAAACCATACACTTGTTCTCCTCTGTCTCTTACCTGTGTCGAGATAATCGAGAATCATGGAGCGTTCGTGTCGCTCCGGAACCGAAAGTCGTCGGTTCGAAACGAGAACGTTAGATCCATATTCCTGATCGTCGAGGCACTCTAAAACTATTAGGCTGTTTTGCTCTCTGATGCCCGTGGACCGAGAGAACGTAGAATAACGGAGCGATCGTGTCGCTCCGGAGCCCGAGCGAAAAAATTCTAAGTCCCCGTTCGTGTCGCTCCGGAGCCCGAGCGAAAAAATTCTAAGTCCCCGTTCGTGTCGCTCCGGAACCGAATGTCGACGGAACGAAATGACAACGGTAGATCCTTATTCCTGGTGCTCGTGGCTCTCTAAAACCATACACTTGTTCTCCTCTGTCTCTTACCTGTGTCGAGATAATCGAGAATCATGGAGCGTTCGTGTCGCTCCGGAACCGAAAGTCGTCGGTTCGAAACGAGAACGTTAGATCCATATTCCTGATCGTTGAGGCACTCTAAAACTATTAGGCTGTTTTGCTCTCTGATGCCCGTGGACCGAGAGAACGTAGAATAACGGAGCGATCGTGTCGCTCCGGAGCCCGAGCGAAAAAATTCTAAGTCCCCGTTCGTGTCGCTCCGGAACCGAATGTCGACGGAACGAAATGACAACGGTAGATCCTTATTCCTGGTGCTCGTGGCTCTCTAAAACCATACACTTCTTCTCCTCTGTCTCTTACCTGTGTCGAGATAATCGAGAATCATGGAGCGTTCGTGTCGCTCCGGAACCGAAAGTCGTCGGATCGAAACGAGAACGTTAGATCCAAATTCCTGATCGTTGAGGCACTCTAAAACTATTAGGCTGTTTTGCTCTCTGATGCCCGTGGACCGAGAGAACGTAGAATAACGGAGCGATCGTGTCGCTCCGGAGCCCGAGCGAAAAAATTCTAAGTCCCCGTTCGTGTCGCTCCGGAGCCCGAGCGAAAAAATTCTAAGTCCCCGTTCGTGTCGCTCCGGAACCGAATGTCGACGGAACGAAATGACAACGGTAGATCCTTATTCCTGGTGCTCGTGGCTCTCTAAAACCATACACTTGTTCTCCTCTGTCTCTTACCTGTGTCGAGATAATCGAGAATCATGGAGCGTTCGTGTCGCTCCGGAACCGAAAGTCGTCGGATCGAAACGAGAACGTTAGATCCATATTCCTGATCGTTGAGGCACTCTAAAACTATTAGGCTGTTTTGCTCTCTGATGCCCGTGGACCGAGAGAACGTAGAATAACGGAGCGATCGTGTCGCTCCGGAGCCCGAGCGAAAAAATTCTAAGTCCCCGTTCGTGTCGCTCCGTAGCCCGAGCGAAAAAATTCTAAGTCCCCGTTCGTGTCGCTCCGGAACCGAATGTCGACGGAACGAAATGACAACGGTAGATCCTTATTCCTGGTGCTCGTGGCTCTCTAAAACCATACACTTGTTCTCCTCTGTCTCTTACCTGTGTCGAGATAATCGAGAATCATGGAGCGTTCGTGTCGCTCCGGAACCGAAAGTCGTCGGATCGAAACGAGAACGTTAGATCCAAATTCCTGATCGTTGAGGCACTCTAAAACTATTAGGCTGTTTTGCTCTCTGATGCCCGTGGACCGAGAGAACGTAGAATAACGGAGCGATCGTGTCGCTCCGGAGCCCGAGCGAAAAAATTCTAAGTCCCCGTTCGTGTCGCTCCGGAGCCCGAGCGAAAAAATTCTAAGTCCCCGTTCGTGTCGCTCCGGAACCGAATGTCGACGGAACGAAATGACAACGGTAGATCCTTATTCCTGGTGCTCGTGGCTCTCTAAAACCATACACTTGTTCTCCTCTGTCTCTTACCTGTGTCGAGATAATCGAGAATCATGGAGCGTTCGTGTCGCTCCGGAACCGAAAGTCGTCGGATCGAAACGAGAACGTTAGATCCATATTCCTGATCGTTGAGGCACTCTAAAACTATTAGGCTGTTTTGCTCTCTGATGCCCGTGGACCGAGAGAACGTAGAATAACGGAGCGATCGTGTCGCTCCGGAGCCCGAGCGAAAAAATTCTAAGTCCCCGTTCGTGTCGCTCCGTAGCCCGAGCGAAAAAATTCTAAGTCCCCGTTCGTGTCGCTCCGGAACCGAATGTCGACGGAACGAAATGACAACGGTAGATCCTTATTCCTGGTGCTCGTGGCTCTCTAAAACCATACACTTGTTCTCCTCTGTCTCTTACCTGTGTCGAGATAATCGAGAATCATGGAGCGTTCGTGTCGCTCCGGAACCGAAAGTCGTCGGTTCGAAACGAGAACGTTAGATCCATATTCCTGATCGTCGAGGCACTCTAAAACTATTAGGCTGTTTTGCTCTCTGATGCCCGTGGACCGAGAGAACGTAGAATAACGGAGCGATCGTGTCGCTCCGGAGCCCGAGCGAAAAAATTCTAAGTCCCCGTTCGTGTCGCTCCGGAGCCCGAGCGAAAAAATTCTAAGTCCCCGTTCGTGTCGCTCCGGAACCGAATGTCGACGGAACGAAATGACAACGGTAGATCCTTATTCCTGGTGCTCGTGGCTCTCTAAAACCATACACTTGTTCTCCTCTGTCTCTTACCTGTGTCGAGATAATCGAGAATCATGGAGCGTTCGTGTCGCTCCGGAACCGAAAGTCGTCGGATCGAAACGAGAACGTTAGATCCATATTCCTGATCGTTGAGGCACTCCAAAACTATTAGGCTGTTTTGCTCTCTGATGCCCGTGGACCGAGAGAACGTAGAATAACGGAGCGATCGTGTCGCTCCGGAGCCCGAGCGAAAAAATTCTAAGTCCCCGTTCGTGTCGCTCCGGAGCCCGAGCGAAAAAATTCTAAGTCCCCGTTCGTGTCGCTCCGGAACCGAATGTCGACGGAACGAAATGACAACGGTAGATCCTTATTCCTGGTGCTCGTGGCTCTCTAAAACCATACACTTGTTCTCCTCTGTCTCTTACCTGTGTCGAGATAATCGAGAATCATGGAGCGTTCGTGTCGCTCCGGAAACGAAAGTCGTCGGTTCGAAACGAGAACGTTAGATCCATATTCCTGATCGTTGAGGCACTCTAAAACTATTAGGCTGTTTTGCTCTCTGATGCCCGTGGACCGAGAGAACGTAGAATAACGGAGCGATCGTGTCGCTCCGGAGCCCGAGCGAAAAAATTCTAAGTCCCCGTTCGTGTCGCTCCGGAGCCCGAGCGAAAAAATTCTAAGTCCCCGTTCGTGTCGCTCCGGAACCGAATGTCGACGGAACGAAATGACAACGGTAGATCCTTATTCCTGGTGCTCGTGGCTCTCTAAAACCATACACTTGTTCTCCTCTGTCTCTTACCTGTGTCGAGATAATCGAGAATCATGGAGCGTTCGTGTCGCTCCGGAACCGAAAGTCGTCGGTTCGAAACGAGAACGTTAGATCCATATTCCTGATCGTTGAGGCACTCTAAAACTATTAGGCTGTTTTGCTCTCTGATGCCCGTGGACCGAGAGAACGTAGAATAACGGAGCGATCGTGTCGCTCCGGAGCCCGAGCGAAAAAATTCTAAGTCCCCGTTCGTGTCGCTCCGGAGCCCGAGCGAAAAAATTCTAAGTCCCCGTTCGTGTCGCTCCGGAACCGAATGTCGACGGAACGAAATGACAACGGTAGATCCTTATTCCTGGTGCTCGTGGCTCTCTAAAACCATACACTTGTTCTCCTCTGTCTCTTACCTGTGTCGAGATAATCGAGAATCATGGAGCGTTCGTGTCGCTCCGGAACCGAAAGTCGTCGGATCGAAACGAGAACGTTAGATCCATATTCCTGATCGTTGAGGCACTCTAAAACTATTAGGCTGTTTTGCTCTCTGATGCCCGTGGACCGAGAGAACGTAGAATAACGGAGCGATCGTGTCGCTCCGGAGCCCGAGCGAAAAAATTCTAAGTCCCCGTTCGTGTCGCTCCGGAACCGAATGTCGACGGAACGAAATGACAACGGTAGATCCTTATTCCTGGTGCTCGTGGCTCTCTAAAACCATACACTTGTTCTCCTCTGTCTCTTACCTGTGTCGAGATAATCGAGAATCATGGAGCGTTCGTGTCGCTCCGGAACCGAAAGTCGTCGGTTCGAAACGAGAACGTTAGATCCATATTCCTGATCGTCGAGGCACTCTAAAACTATTAGGCTGTTTTGCTCTCTGATGCCCGTGGACCGAGAGAACGTAGAATAACGGAGCGATCGTGTCGCTCCGGAGCCCGAGCGAAAAAATTCTAAGTCCCCGTTCGTGTCGCTCCGGAGCCCGAGCGAAAAAATTCTAAGTCCCCGTTCGTGTCGCTCCGGAACCGAATGTCGACGGAACGAAATGACAACGGTAGATCCTTATTCCTGGTGCTCGTGGCTCTCTAAAACCATACACTTGTTCTCCTCTGTCTCTTACCTGTGTCGAGATAATCGAGAATCATGGAGCGTTCGTGTCGCTCCGGAACCGAAAGTCGTCGGATCGAAACGAGAACGTTAGATCCATATTCCTGATCGTTGAGGCACTCTAAAACTATTAGGCTGTTTTGCTCTCTGATGCCCGTGGACCGAGAGAACGTAGAATAACGGAGCGATCGTGTCGCTCCGGAGCCCGAGCGAAAAAATTCTAAGTCCCCGTTCGTGTCGCTCCGGAGCCCGAGCGAAAAAATTCTAAGTCCCCGTTCGTGTCGCTCCGGAACCGAATGTCGACGGAACGAAATGACAACGGTAGATCCTTATTCCTGGTGCTCGTGGCTCTCTAAAACCATACACTTGTTCTCCTCTGTCTCTTACCTGTGTCGAGATAATCGAGAATCATGGAGCGTTCGTGTCGCTCCGGAACCGAAAGTCGTCGGTTCGAAACGAGAACGTTAGATCCATATTCCTGATCGTTGAGGCACTCCAAAACTATTAGGCTGTTTTGCTCTCTGATGCACGTGGACCGAGAGAACGTAGAATAACGGAGCGATCGTGTCGCTCCGGAGCCCGAGCGAAAAAATTCTAAGTCCCCGTTCGTGTCGCTCCGGAGCCCGAGCGAAAAAATTCTAAGTCCCCGTTCGTGTCGCTCCGGAACCGAATGTCGACGGAACGAAATGACAACGGTAGATCCTTATTCCTGGTGCTCGTGGCTCTCTAAAACCATACACTTGTTCTCCTCTGTCTCTTACCTGTGTCGAGATAATCGAGAATCATGGAGCGTTCGTGTCGCTCCGGAAACGAAAGTCGTCGGTTCGAAACGAGAACGTTAGATCCATATTCCTGATCGTTGAGGCACTCTAAAACTATTAGGCTGTTTTGCTCTCTGATGCCCGTGGACCGAGAGAACGTAGAATAACGGAGCGATCGTGTCGCTCCGGAGCCCGAGCGAAAAAATTCTAAGTCCCCGTTCGTGTCGCTCCGGAGCCCGAGCGAAAAAATTCTAAGTCCCCGTTCGTGTCGCTCCGGAACCGAATGTCGACGGAACGAAATGACAACGGTAGATCCTTATTCCTGGTGCTCGTGGCTCTCTAAAACCATACACTTGTTCTCCTCTGTCTCTTACCTGTGTCGAGATAATCGAGAATCATGGAGCGTTCGTGTCGCTCCGGAACCGAAAGTCGTCGGTTCGAAACGAGAACGTTAGATCCATATTCCTGATCGTTGAGGCACTCTAAAACTATTAGGCTGTTTTGCTCTCTGATGCCCGTGGACCGAGAGAACGTAGAATAACGGAGCGATCGTGTCGCTCCGGAGCCCGAGCGAAAAAATTCTAAGTCCCCGTTCGTGTCGCTCCGGAACCGAATGTCGACGGAACGAAATGACAACGGTAGATCCTTATTCCTGGTGCTCGTGGCTCTCTAAAACCATACACTTGTTCTCCTCTGTCTCTTACCTGTGTCGAGATAATCGAGAATCATGGAGCGTTCGTGTCGCTCCGGAACCGAAAGTCGTCGGATCGAAACGAGAACGTTAGATCCATATTCCTGATCGTTGAGGCACTCTAAAACTATTAGGCTGTTTTGCTCTCTGATGCCCGTGGACCGAGAGAACGTAGAATAACGGAGCGATCGTGTCGCTCCGGAGCCCGAGCGAAAAAATTCTAAGTCCCCGTTCGTGTCGCTCCGGAGCCCGAGCGAAAAAATTCTAAGTCCCCGTTCGTGTCGCTCCGGAACCGAATGTCGACGGAACGAAATGACAACTGTAGATCCTTATTCCTGGTGCTCGTGGCTCTCTAAAACCATACACTTGTTCTCCTCTGTCTCTTACCTGTGTCGAGATAATCGAGAATCATGGAGCGTTCGTGTCGCTCCGGAAACGAAAGTCGTCGGTTCGAAACGAGAACGTTAGATCCATATTCCTGATCGTTGAGGCACTCTAAAACTATTAGGCTGTTTTGCTCTCTGATGCCCGTGGACCGAGAGAACGTAGAATAACGGAGCGATCGTGTCGCTCCGGAGCCCGAGCGAAAAAATTCTAAGTCCCCGTTCGTGTCGCTCCGGAGCCCGAGCGAAAAAATTCTAAGTCCCCGTTCGTGTCGCTCCGGAACCGAATGTCGACGGAACGAAATGACAACGGTAGATCCTTATTCCTGGTGCTCGTGGCTCTCTAAAACCATACACTTGTTCTCCTCTGTCTCTTACCTGTGTCGAGATAATCGAGAATCATGGAGCGTTCGTGTCGCTCCGGAACCGAAAGTCGTCGGTTCGAAACGAGAACGTTAGATCCATATTCCTGATCGTTGAGGCACTCTAAAACTATTAGGCTGTTTTGCTCTCTGATGCCCGTGGACCGAGAGAACGTAGAATAACGGAGCGATCGTGTCGCTCCGGAGCCCGAGCGAAAAAATTCTAAGTCCCCGTTCGTGTCGCTCCGGAACCGAATGTCGACGGAACGAAATGACAACGGTAGATCCTTATTCCTGGTGCTCGTGGCTCTCTAAAACCATACACTTGTTCTCCTCTGTCTCTTACCTGTGTCGAGATAATCGAGAATCATGGAGCGTTCGTGTCGCTCCGGAACCGAAAGTCGTCGGATCGAAACGAGAACGTTAGATCCATATTCCTGATCGTTGAGGCACTCTAAAACTATTAGGCTGTTTTGCTCTCTGATGCCCGTGGACCGAGAGAACGTAGAATAACGGAGCGATCGTGTCGCTCCGGAGCCCGAGCGAAAAAATTCTAAGTCCCCGTTCGTGTCGCTCCGGAGCCCGAGCGAAAAAATTCTAAGTCCCCGTTCGTGTCGCTCCGGAACCGAATGTCGACGGAACGAAATGACAACGGTAGATCCTTATTCCTGGTGCTCGTGGCTCTCTAAAACCATACACTTGTTCTCCTCTGTCTCTTACCTGTGTCGAGATAATCGAGAATCATGGAGCGTTCGTGTCGCTCCGGAACCGAAAGTCGTCGGATCGAAACGAGAACGTTAGATCCATATTCCTGATCGTTGAGGCACTCTAAAACTATTAGGCTGTTTTGCTCTCTGATGCCCGTGGACCGAGAGAACGTAGAATAACGGAGCGATCGTGTCGCTCCGGAGCCCGAGCGAAAAAATTCTAAGTCCCCGTTCGTGTCGCTCCGGAACCGAATGTCGACGGAACGAAATGACAACGGTAGATCCTTATTCCTGGTGCTCGTGGCTCTCTAAAACCATACACTTCTTCTCCTCTGTCTCTTACCTGTGTCGAGATAATCGAGAATCATGGAGCGTTCGTGTCGCTCCGGAACCGAAAGTCGTCGGATCGAAACGAGAACGTTAGATCCAAATTCCTGATCGTTGAGGCACTCTAAAACTATTAGGCTGTTTTGCTCTCTGATGCCCGTGGACCGAGAGAACGTAGAATAACGGAGCGATCGTGTCGCTCCGGAGCCCGAGCGAAAAAATTCTAAGTCCCCGTTCGTGTCGCTCCGGAGCCCGAGCGAAAAAATTCTAAGTCCCCGTTCGTGTCGCTCCGGAACCGAATGTCGACGGAACGAAATGACAACGGTAGATCCTTATTCCTGGTGCTCGTGGCTCTCTAAAACCATACACTTGTTCTCCTCTGTCTCTTACCTGTGTCGAGATAATCGAGAATCATGGAGCGTTCGTGTCGCTCCGGAACCGAAAGTCGTCGGATCGAAACGAGAACGTTAGATCCATATTCCTGATCGTTGAGGCACTCTAAAACTATTAGGCTGTTTTGCTCTCTGATGCCCGTGGACCGAGAGAACGTAGAATAACGGAGCGATCGTGTCGCTCCGGAGCCCGAGCGAAAAAATTCTAAGTCCCCGTTCGTGTCGCTCCGGAGCCCGAGCGAAAAAATTCTAAGTCCCCGTTCGTGTCGCTCCGGAACCGAATGTCGACGGAACGAAATGACAACGGTAGATCCTTATTCCTGGTGCTCGTGGCTCTCTAAAACCATACACTTGTTCTCCTCTGTCTCTTACCTGTGTCGAGATAATCGAGAATCATGGAGCGTTCGTGTCGCTCCGGAACCGAAAGTCGTCGGTTCGAAACGAGAACGTTAGATCCATATTCCTGATCGTCGAGGCACTCTAAAACTATTAGGCTGTTTTGCTCTCTGATGCCCGTGGACCGAGAGAACGTAGAATAACGGAGCGATCGTGTCGCTCCGGAGCCCGAGCGAAAAAATTCTAAGTCCCCGTTCGTGTCGCTCCGGAGCCCGAGCGAAAAAATTCTAAGTCCCCGTTCGTGTCGCTCCGGAACCGAATGTCGACGGAACGAAATGACAACGGTAGATCCTTATTCCTGGTGCTCGTGGCTCTCTAAAACCATACACTTGTTCTCCTCTGTCTCTTACCTGTGTCGAGATAATCGAGAATCATGGAGCGTTCGTGTCGCTCCGGAACCGAAAGTCGTCGGATCGAAACGAGAACGTTAGATCCATATTCCTGATCGTTGAGGCACTCCAAAACTATTAGGCTGTTTTGCTCTCTGATGCCCGTGGACCGAGAGAACGTAGAATAACGGAGCGATCGTGTCGCTCCGGAGCCCGAGCGAAAAAATTCTAAGTCCCCGTTCGTGTCGCTCCGGAGCCCGAGCGAAAAAATTCTAAGTCCCCGTTCGTGTCGCTCCGGAACCGAATGTCGACGGAACGAAATGACAACTGTAGATCCTTATTCCTGGTGCTCGTGGCTCTCTAAAACCATACACTTGTTCTCCTCTGTCTCTTACCTGTGTCGAGATAATCGAGAATCATGGAGCGTTCGTGTCGCTCCGGAAACGAAAGTCGTCGGTTCGAAACGAGAACGTTAGATCCATATTCCTGATCGTTGAGGCACTCTAAAACTATTAGGCTGTTTTGCTCTCTGATGCCCGTGGACCGAGAGAACGTAGAATAACGGAGCGATCGTGTCGCTCCGGAGCCCGAGCGAAAAAATTCTAAGTCCCCGTTCGTGTCGCTCCGGAGCCCGAGCGAAAAAATTCTAAGTCCCCGTTCGTGTCGCTCCGGAACCGAATGTCGACGGAACGAAATGACAACGGTAGATCCTTATTCCTGGTGCTCGTGGCTCTCTAAAACCATACACTTGTTCTCCTCTGTCTCTTACCTGTGTCGAGATAATCGAGAATCATGGAGCGTTCGTGTCGCTCCGGAACCGAAAGTCGTCGGTTCGAAACGAGAACGTTAGATCCATATTCCTGATCGTTGAGGCACTCTAAAGCTATTAGGCTGTTTTGCTCTCTGATGCCCGTGGACCGAGAGAACGTAGAATAACGGAGCGATCGTGTCGCTCCGGAGCCCGAGCGAAAAAATTCTAAGTCCCCGTTCGTGTCGCTCCGGAACCGAATGTCGACGGAACGAAATGACAACGGTAGATCCTTATTCCTGGTGCTCGTGGCTCTCTAAAACCATACACTTGTTCTCCTCTGTCTCTTACCTGTGTCGAGATAATCGAGAATCATGGAGCGTTCGTGTCGCTCCGGAACCGAAAGTCGTCGGATCGAAACGAGAACGTTAGATCCATATTCCTGATCGTTGAGGCACTCTAAAACTATTAGGCTGTTTTGCTCTCTGATGCCCGTGGACCGAGAGAACGTAGAATAACGGAGCGATCGTGTCGCTCCGGAGCCCGAGCGAAAAAATTCTAAGTCCCCGTTCGTGTCGCTCCGGAGCCCGAGCGAAAAAATTCTAAGTCCCCGTTCGTGTCGCTCCGGAACCGAATGTCGACGGAACGAAATGACAACGGTAGATCCTTATTCCTGGTGCTCGTGGCTCTCTAAAACCATACACTTGTTCTCCTCTGTCTCTTACCTGTGTCGAGATAATCGAGAATCATGGAGCGTTCGTGTCGCTCCGGAAACGAAAGTCGTCGGTTCGAAACGAGAACGTTAGATCCATATTCCTGATCGTTGAGGCACTCTAAAACTATTAGGCTGTTTTGCTCTCTGATGCCCGTGGACCGAGAGAACGTAGAATAACGGAGCGATCGTGTCGCTCCGGAGCCCGAGCGAAAAAATTCTAAGTCCCCGTTCGTGTCGCTCCGGAGCCCGAGCGAAAAAATTCTAAGTCCCCGTTCGTGTCGCTCCGGAACCGAATGTCGACGGAACGAAATGACAACGGTAGATCCTTATTCCTGGTGCTCGTGGCTCTCTAAAACCATACACTTGTTCTCCTCTGTCTCTTACCTGTGTCGAGATAATCGAGAATCATGGAGCGTTCGTGTCGCTCCGGAACCGAAAGTCGTCGGTTCGAAACGAGAACGTTAGATCCATATTCCTGATCGTTGAGGCACTCTAAAACTATTAGGCTGTTTTGCTCTCTGATGCCCGTGGACCGAGAGAACGTAGAATAACGGAGCGATCGTGTCGCTCCGGAGCCCGAGCGAAAAAATTCTAAGTCCCCGTTCGTGTCGCTCCGGAACCGAATGTCGACGGAACGAAATGACAACGGTAGATCCTTATTCCTGGTGCTCGTGGCTCTCTAAAACCATACACTTGTTCTCCTCTGTCTCTTACCTGTGTCGAGATAATCGAGAATCATGGAGCGTTCGTGTCGCTCCGGAACCGAAAGTCGTCGGATCGAAACGAGAACGTTAGATCCATATTCCTGATCGTTGAGGCACTCTAAAACTATTAGGCTGTTTTGCTCTCTGATGCCCGTGGACCGAGAGAACGTAGAATAACGGAGCGATCGTGTCGCTCCGGAGCCCGAGCGAAAAATTCTAAGTCCCCGTTCGTGTCGCTCCGGAGCCCGAGCGAAAAAATTCTAAGTCCCCGTTCGTGTCGCTCCGGAACCGAATGTCGACGGAACGAAATGACAACTGTAGATCCTTATTCCTGGTGCTCGTGGCTCTCTAAAACCATACACTTGTTCTCCTCTGTCTCTTACCTGTGTCGAGATAATCGAGAATCATGGAGCGTTCGTGTCGCTCCGGAAACGAAAGTCGTCGGTTCGAAACGAGAACGTTAGATCCATATTCCTGATCGTTGAGGCACTCTAAAACTATTAGGCTGTTTTGCTCTCTGATGCCCGTGGACCGAGAGAACGTAGAATAACGGAGCGATCGTGTCGCTCCGGAGCCCGAGCGAAAAAATTCTAAGTCCCCGTTCGTGTCGCTCCGGAGCCCGAGCGAAAAAATTCTAAGTCCCCGTTCGTGTCGCTCCGGAGCCCGAGCGAAAAAATTCTAAGTCCCCGTTCGTGTCGCTCCGGAACCGAATGTCGACGGAACGAAATGACAACGGTAGATCCTTATTCCTGGTGCTCGTGGCTCTCTAAAACCATACACTTGTTCTCCTCTGTCTCTTACCTGTGTCGAGATAATCGAGAATCATGGAGCGTTCGTGTCGCTCCGGAACCGAAAGTCGTCGGATCGAAACGAGAACGTTAGATCCAAATTCCTGATCGTTGAGGCACTCTAAAACTATTAGGCTGTTTTGCTCTCTGATGCCCGTGGACCGAGAGAACGTAGAATAACGGAGCGATCGTGTCGCTCCGGAGCCCGAGCGAAAAAATTCTAAGTCCCCGTTCGTGTCGCTCCGGAGCCCGAGCGAAAAAATTCTAAGTCCCCGTTCGTGTCGCTCCGGAACCGAATGTCGACGGAACGAAATGACAACGGTAGATCCTTATTCCTGGTGCTCGTGGCTCTCTAAAACCATACACTTGTTCTCCTCTGTCTCTTACCTGTGTCGAGATAATCGAGAATCATGGAGCGTTCGTGTCGCTCCGGAACCGAAAGTCGTCGGATCGAAACGAGAACGTTAGATCCATATTCCTGATCGTTGAGGCACTCTAAAACTATTAGGCTGTTTTGCTCTCTGATGCCCGTGGACCGAGAGAACGTAGAATAACGGAGCGATCGTGTCGCTCCGGAGCCCGAGCGAAAAAATTCTAAGTCCCCGTTCGTGTCGCTCCGGAGCCCGAGCGAAAAAATTCTAAGTCCCCGTTCGTGTCGCTCCGGAACCGAATGTCGACGGAACGAAATGACAACGGTAGATCCTTATTCCTGGTGCTCGTGGCTCTCTAAAACCATACACTTGTTCTCCTCTGTCTCTTACCTGTGTCGAGATAATCGAGAATCATGGAGCGTTCGTGTCGCTCCGGAACCGAAAGTCGTCGGTTCGAAACGAGAACGTTAGATCCATATTCCTGATCGTCGAGGCACTCTAAAACTATTAGGCTGTTTTGCTCTCTGATGCCCGTGGACCGAGAGAACGTAGAATAACGGAGCGATCGTGTCGCTCCGGAGCCCGAGCGAAAAAATTCTAAGTCCCCGTTCGTGTCGCTCCGGAGCCCGAGCGAAAAAATTCTAAGTCCCCGTTCGTGTCGCTCCGGAACCGAATGTCGACGGAACGAAATGACAACGGTAGATCCTTATTCCTGGTGCTCGTGGCTCTCTAAAACCATACACTTGTTCTCCTCTGTCTCTTACCTGTGTCGAGATAATCGAGAATCATGGAGCGTTCGTGTCGCTCCGGAACCGAAAGTCGTCGGATCGAAACGAGAACGTTAGATCCATATTCCTGATCGTTGAGGCACTCCAAAACTATTAGGCTGTTTTGCTCTCTGATGCCCGTGGACCGAGAGAACGTAGAAT
This sequence comes from Calliopsis andreniformis, assembly GCF_051401765.1. Classification (NCBI taxonomy): domain Eukaryota; kingdom Metazoa; phylum Arthropoda; class Insecta; order Hymenoptera; family Andrenidae; genus Calliopsis; species Calliopsis andreniformis. The sequence continues at coordinate 757,440 of NW_027480603.1, forward strand.
AACGGAGCGATCGTGTCGCTCCGGAGCCCGAGCGAAAAAATTCTAAGTCCCCGTTCGTGTCGCTCCGGAGCCCGAGCGAAAAAATTCTAAGTCCCCGTTCGTGTCGCTCCGGAACCGAATGTCGACGGAACGAAATGACAACTGTAGATCCTTATTCCTGGTGCTCGTGGCTCTCTAAAACCATACACTTGTTCTCCTCTGTCTCTTACCTGTGTCGAGATAATCGAGAATCATGGAGCGTTCGTGTCGCTCCGGAAACGAAAGTCGTCGGTTCGAAACGAGAACGTTAGATCCATATTCCTGATCGTTGAGGCACTCTAAAACTATTAGGCTGTTTTGCTCTCTGATGCCCGTGGACCGAGAGAACGTAGAATAACGGAGCGATCGTGTCGCTCCGGAGCCCGAGCGAAAAAATTCTAAGTCCCCGTTCGTGTCGCTCCGGAGCCCGAGCGAAAAAATTCTAAGTCCCCGTTCGTGTCGCTCCGGAACCGAATGTCGACGGAACGAAATGACAACGGTAGATCCTTATTCCTGGTGCTCGTGGCTCTCTAAAACCATACACTTGTTCTCCTCTGTCTCTTACCTGTGTCGAGATAATCGAGAATCATGGAGCGTTCGTGTCGCTCCGGAACCGAAAGTCGTCGGTTCGAAACGAGAACGTTAGATCCATATTCCTGATCGTTGAGGCACTCTAAAGCTATTAGGCTGTTTTGCTCTCTGATGCCCGTGGACCGAGAGAACGTAGAATAACGGAGCGATCGTGTCGCTCCGGAGCCCGAGCGAAAAAATTCTAAGTCCCCGTTCGTGTCGCTCCGGAACCGAATGTCGACGGAACGAAATGACAACGGTAGATCCTTATTCCTGGTGCTCGTGGCTCTCTAAAACCATACACTTGTTCTCCTCTGTCTCTTACCTGTGTCGAGATAATCGAGAATCATGGAGCGTTCGTGTCGCTCCGGAACCGAAAGTCGTCGGATCGAAACGAGAACGTTAGATCCATATTCCTGATCGTTGAGGCACTCTAAAACTATTAGGCTGTTTTGCTCTCTGATGCCCGTGGACCGAGAGAACGTAGAATAACGGAGCGATCGTGTCGCTCCGGAGCCCGAGCGAAAAAATTCTAAGTCCCCGTTCGTGTCGCTCCGGAGCCCGAGCGAAAAAATTCTAAGTCCCCGTTCGTGTCGCTCCGGAACCGAATGTCGACGGAACGAAATGACAACGGTAGATCCTTATTCCTGGTGCTCGTGGCTCTCTAAAACCATACACTTGTTCTCCCTTGTCTCTTACCTGTGTCGAGATAATCGAGAATCATGGAGCGTTCGTGTCGCTCCGGAACCGAAAGTCGTCGGATCGAAACGAGAACGTTAGATCCATATTCCTGATCGTTGAGGCACTCTAAAACTATTAGGCTGTTTTGCTCTCTGATGCCCGTGGACCGAGAGAACGTAGAATAACGGAGCGATCGTGTCGCTCCGGAGCCCGAGCGAAAAAATTCTAAGTCCCCGTTCGTGTCGCTCCGGAGCCCGAGCGAAAAAATTCTAAGTCCCCGTTCGTGTCGCTCCGGAACCGAATGTCGACGGAACGAAATGACAACGGTAGATCCTTATTCCTGGTGCTCGTGGCTCTCTAAAACCATACACTTGTTCTCCTCTGTCTCTTACCTGTGTCGAGATAATCGAGAATCATGGAGCGTTCGTGTCGCTCCGGAACCGAAAGTCGTCGGTTCGAAACGAGAACGTTAGATCCATATTCCTGATCGTTGAGGCACTCTAAAACTATAAGGCTGTTTTGCTCTCTGATGCCCGTGGACCGAGAGAACGTAGAATAACGGAGCGATCGTGTCGCTCCGGAGCCCGAGCGAAAAAATTCTAAGTCCCCGTTCGTGTCGCTCCGGAACCGAATGTCGACGGAACGAAATGACAACGGTAGATCCTTATTCCTGGTGCTCGTGGCTCTCTAAAACCATACACTTGTTCTCCTCTGTCTCTTACCTGTGTCGAGATAATCGAGAATCATGGAGCGTTCGTGTCGCTCCGGAACCGAAAGTCGTCGGATCGAAACGAGAACGTTAGATCCATATTCCTGATCGTTGAGGCACTCTAAAACTATTAGGCTGTTTTGCTCTCTGATGCCCGTGGACCGAGAGAACGTAGAATAACGGAGCGATCGTGTCGCTCCGGAGCCCGAGCGAAAAAATTCTAAGTCCCCGTTCGTGTCGCTCCGGAGCCCGAGCGAAAAAATTGTAAGTCCCCGTTCGTGTCGCTCCGGAACCGAATGTCGACGGAACGAAATGACAACGGTAGATCCTTATTCCTGGTGCTCGTGGCTCTCTAAAACCATACACTTGTTCTCCTCTGTCTCTTACCTGTGTCGAGATAATCGAGAATCATGGAGCGTTCGTGTCGCTCCGGAACCGAAAGTCGTCGGATCGAAACGAGAACGTTAGATCCATATTCCTGATCGTTGAGGCACTCTAAAACTATTAGGCTGTTTTGCTCTCTGATGCCCGTGGACCGAGAGAACGTAGAATAACGGAGCGATCGTGTCGCTCCGGAGCCCGAGCGAAAAAATTCTAAGTCCCCGTTCGTGTCGCTCCGGAACCGAATGTCGACGGAACGAAATGACAACGGTAGATCCTTATTCCTGGTGCTCGTGGCTCTCTAAAACCATACACTTGTTCTCCTCTGTCTCTTACCTGTGTCGAGATAATCGAGAATCATGGAGCGTTCGTGTCGCTCCGGAACCGAAAGTCGTCGGTTCGAAACGAGAACGTTAGATCCATATTCCTGATCGTCGAGGCACTCTAAAACTATTAGGCTGTTTTGCTCTCTGATGCCCGTGGACCGAGAGAACGTAGAATAACGGAGCGATCGTGTCGCTCCGGAGCCCGAGCGAAAAAATTCTAAGTCCCCGTTCGTGTCGCTCCGGAGCCCGAGCGAAAAAATTCTAAGTCCCCGTTCGTGTCGCTCCGGAACCGAATGTCGACGGAACGAAATGACAACGGTAGATCCTTATTCCTGGTGCTCGTGGCTCTCTAAAACCATACACTTGTTCTCCTCTGTCTCTTACCTGTGTCGAGATAATCGAGAATCATGGAGCGTTCGTGTCGCTCCGGAACCGAAAGTCGTCGGATCGAAACGAGAACGTTAGATCCATATTCCTGATCGTTGAGGCACTCTAAAACTATTAGGCTGTTTTGCTCTCTGATGCCGGTGGACCGAGAGAACGTAGAATAACGGAGCGATCGTGTCGCTCCGGAGCCCGAGCGAAAAAATTCTAAGTCCCCGTTCGTGTCGCTCCGGAACCGAATGTCGACGGAACGAAATGACAACGGTAGATCCTTATTCCTGGTGCTCGTGGCTCTCTAAAACCATACACTTGTTCTCCTCTGTCTCTTACCTGTGTCGAGATAATCGAGAATCATGGAGCGTTCGTGTCGCTCCGGAACCGAAAGTCGTCGGTTCGAAACGAGAACGTTAGATCCATATTCCTGATCGTTGAGGCACTCCAAAACTATTAGGCTGTTTTGCTCTCTGATGCCCGTGGACCGAGAGAACGTAGAATAACGGAGCGATCGTGTCGCTCCGGAGCCCGAGCGAAAAAATTCTAAGTCCCCGTTCGTGTCGCTCCGGAGCCCGAGCGAAAAAATTCTAAGTCCCCGTTCGTGTCGCTCCGGAACCGAATGTCGACGGAACGAAATGACAACGGTAGATCCTTATTCCTGGTGCTCGTGGCTCTCTAAAACCATACACTTGTTCTCCTCTGTCTCTTACCTGTGTCGAGATAATCGAGAATCATGGAGCGTTCGTGTCGCTCCGGAAACGAAAGTCGTCGGTTCGAAACGAGAACGTTAGATCCATATTCCTGATCGTTGAGGCACTCTAAAACTATTAGGCTGTTTTGCTCTCTGATGCCCGTGGACCGAGAGAACGTAGAATAACGGAGCGATCGTGTCGCTCCGGAGCCCGAGCGAAAAAATTCTAAGTCCCCGTTCGTGTCGCTCCGGAGCCCGAGCGAAAAAATTCTAAGTCCCCGTTCGTGTCGCTCCGGAACCGAATGTCGACGGAACGAAATGACAACGGTAGATCCTTATTCCTGGTGCTCGTGGCTCTCTAAAACCATACACTTGTTCTCCTCTGTCTCTTACCTGTGTCGAGATAATCGAGAATCATGGAGCGTTCGTGTCGCTCCGGAACCGAAAGTCGTCGGTTCGAAACGAGAACGTTAGATCCATATTCCTGATCGTTGAGGCACTCTAAAACTATTAGGCTGTTTTGCTCTCTGATGCCCGTGGACCGAGAGAACGTAGAATAACGGAGCGATCGTGTCGCTCCGGAGCCCGAGCGAAAAAATTCTAAGTCCCCGTTCGTGTCGCTCCGGAACCGAATGTCGACGGAACGAAATGACAACGGTAGATCCTTATTCCTGGTGCTCGTGGCTCTCTAAAACCATACACTTGTTCTCCTCTGTCTCTTACCTGTGTCGAGATAATCGAGAATCATGGAGCGTTCGTGTCGCTCCGGAACCGAAAGTCGTCGGATCGAAACGAGAACGTTAGATCCATATTCCTGATCGTTGAGGCACTCTAAAACTATTAGGCTGTTTTGCTCTCTGATGCCCGTGGACCGAGAGAACGTAGAATAACGGAGCGATCGTGTCGCTCCGGAGCCCGAGCGAAAAAATTCTAAGTCCCCGTTCGTGTCGCTCCGGAGCCCGAGCGAAAAAATTCTAAGTCCCCGTTCGTGTCGCTCCGGAACCGAATGTCGACGGAACGAAATGACAACGGTAGATCCTTATTCCTGGTGCTCGTGGCTCTCTAAAACCATACACTTGTTCTCCTCTGTCTCTTACCTGTGTCGAGATAATCGAGAATCATGGAGCGTTCGTGTCGCTCCGGAACCGAAAGTCGTCGGATCGAAACGAGAACGTTAGATCCATATTCCTGATCGTTGAGGCACTCTAAAACTATTAGGCTGTTTTGCTCTCTGATGCCCGTGGACCGAGAGAACGTAGAATAACGGAGCGATCGTGTCGCTCCGGAGCCCGAGCGAAAAAATTCTAAGTCCCCGTTCGTGTCGCTCCGGAGCCCGAGCGAAAAAATTCTAAGTCCCCGTTCGTGTCGCTCCGGAACCGAATGTCGACGGAACGAAATGACAACGGTAGATCCTTATTCCTGGTGCTCGTGGCTCTCTAAAACCATACACTTGTTCTCCTCTGTCTCTTACCTGTGTCGAGATAATCGAGAATCATGGAGCGTTCGTGTCGCTCCGGAGCCCGAGCGAAAAAATTCTAAGTCCCCGTTCGTGTCGCTCCGGAGCCCGAGCGAAAAAATTCTAAGTCCCCGTTCGTGTCGCTCCGGAACCGAATGTCGACGGAACGAAATGACAACGGTAGATCCTTATTCCTGGTGCTCGTGGCTCTCTAAAACCATACACTTGTTCTCCTCTGTCTCTTACCTGTGTCGAGATAATCGAGAATCATGGAGCGTTCGTGTCGCTCCGGAAACGAAAGTCGTCGGTTCGAAACGAGAACGTTAGATCCATATTCCTGATCGTTGAGGCACTCTAAAACTATTAGGCTGTTTTGCTCTCTGATGCCCGTGGACCGAGAGAACGTAGAATAACGGAGCGATCGTGTCGCTCCGGAGCCCGAGCGAAAAAATTCTAAGTCCCCGTTCGTGTCGCTCCGGAGCCCGAGCGAAAAAATTCTAAGTCCCCGTTCGTGTCGCTCCGGAACCGAATGTCGACGGAACGAAATGACAACGGTAGATCCTTATTCCTGGTGCTCGTGGCTCTCTAAAACCATACACTTGTTCTCCTCTGTCTCTTACCTGTGTCGAGATAATCGAGAATCATGGAGCGTTCGTGTCGCTCCGGAACCGAAAGTCGTCGGTTCGAAACGAGAACGTTAGATCCATATTCCTGATCGTTGAGGCACTCTAAAGCTATTAGGCTGTTTTGCTCTCTGATGCCCGTGGACCGAGAGAACGTAGAATAACGGAGCGATCGTGTCGCTCCGGAGCCCGAGCGAAAAAATTCTAAGTCCCCGTTCGTGTCGCTCCGGAACCGAATGTCGACGGAACGAAATGACAACGGTAGATCCTTATTCCTGGTGCTCGTGGCTCTCTAAAACCATACACTTGTTCTCCTCTGTCTCTTACCTGTGTCGAGATAATCGAGAATCATGGAGCGTTCGTGTCGCTCCGGAACCGAAAGTCGTCGGATCGAAACGAGAACGTTAGATCCATATTCCTGATCGTTGAGGCACTCTAAAACTATTAGGCTGTTTTGCTCTCTGATGCCCGTGGACCGAGAGAACGTAGAATAACGGAGCGATCGTGTCGCTCCGGAGCCCGAGCGAAAAAATTCTAAGTCCCCGTTCGTGTCGCTCCGGAGCCCGAGCGAAAAAATTCTAAGTCCCCGTTCGTGTCGCTCCGGAACCGAATGTCGACGGAACGAAATGACAACGGTAGATCCTTATTCCTGGTGCTCGTGGCTCTCTAAAACCATACACTTGTTCTCCTCTGTCTCTTACCTGTGTCGAGATAATCGAGAATCATGGAGCGTTCGTGTCGCTCCGGAACCGAAAGTCGTCGGATCGAAACGAGAACGTTAGATCCATATTCCTGATCGTTGAGGCACTCTAAAACTATTAGGCTGTTTTGCTCTCTGATGCCCGTGGACCGAGAGAACGTAGAATAACGGAGCGATCGTGTCGCTCCGGAGCCCGAGCGAAAAAATTCTAAGTCCCCGTTCGTGTCGCTCCGGAGCCCGAGCGAAAAAATTCTAAGTCCCCGTTCGTGTCGCTCCGGAACCGAATGTCGACGGAACGAAATGACAACGGTAGATCCTTATTCCTGGTGCTCGTGGCTCTCTAAAACCATACACTTGTTCTCCTCTGTCTCTTACCTGTGTCGAGATAATCGAGAATCATGGAGCGTTCGTGTCGCTCCGGAACCGAAAGTCGTCGGTTCGAAACGAGAACGTTAGATCCATATTCCTGATCGTTGAGGCACTCTAAAACTATAAGGCTGTTTTGCTCTCTGATGCCCGTGGACCGAGAGAACGTAGAATAACGGAGCGATCGTGTCGCTCCGGAGCCCGAGCGAAAAAATTCTAAGTCCCCGTTCGTGTCGCTCCGGAACCGAATGTCGACGGAACGAAATGACAACGGTAGATCCTTATTCCTGGTGCTCGTGGCTCTCTAAAACCATACACTTGTTCTCCTCTGTCTCTTACCTGTGTCGAGATAATCGAGAATCATGGAGCGTTCGTGTCGCTCCGGAACCGAAAGTCGTCGGATCGAAACGAGAACGTTAGATCCATATTCCTGATCGTTGAGGCACTCTAAAACTATTAGGCTGTTTTGCTCTCTGATGCCCGTGGACCGAGAGAACGTAGAATAACGGAGCGATCGTGTCGCTCCGGAGCCCGAGCGAAAAAATTCTAAGTCCCCGTTCGTGTCGCTCCGGAGCCCGAGCGAAAAAATTCTAAGTCCCCGTTCGTGTCGCTCCGGAACCGAATGTCGACGGAACGAAATGACAACGGTAGATCCTTATTCCTGGTGCTCGTGGCTCTCTAAAACCATACACTTGTTCTCCTCTGTCTCTTACCTGTGTCGAGATAATCGAGAATCATGGAGCGTTCGTGTCGCTCCGGAACCGAAAGTCGTCGGATCGAAACGAGAACGTTAGATCCATATTCCTGATCGTTGAGGCACTCTAAAACTATTAGGCTGTTTTGCTCTCTGATGCCCGTGGACCGAGAGAACGTAGAATAACGGAGCGATCGTGTCGCTCCGGAGCCCGAGCGAAAAAATTCTAAGTCCCCGTTCGTGTCGCTCCGGAACCGAATGTCGACGGAACGAAATGACAACGGTAGATCCTTATTCCTGGTGCTCGTGGCTCTCTAAAACCATACACTTGTTCTCCTCTGTCTCTTACCTGTGTCGAGATAATCGAGAATCATGGAGCGTTCGTGTCGCTCCGGAACCGAAAGTCGTCGGTTCGAAACGAGAACGTTAGATCCATATTCCTGATCGTCGAGGCACTCTAAAACTATTAGGCTGTTTTGCTCTCTGATGCCCGTGGACCGAGAGAACGTAGAATAACGGAGCGATCGTGTCGCTCCGGAGCCCGAGCGAAAAAATTCTAAGTCCCCGTTCGTGTCGCTCCGGAGCCCGAGCGAAAAAATTCTAAGTCCCCGTTCGTGTCGCTCCGGAACCGAATGTCGACGGAAACGAAATGACAACGGTAGATCCTTATTCCTGGTGCTCGTGGCTCTCTAAAACCATACACTTGTTCTCCTCTGTCTCTTACCTGTGTCGAGATAATCGAGAATCATGGAGCGTTCGTGTCGCTCCGGAACCGAAAGTCGTCGGATCGAAACGAGAACGTTAGATCCATATTCCTGATCGTTGAGGCACTCTAAAACTATTAGGCTGTTTTGCTCTCTGATGCCGGTGGACCGAGAGAACGTAGAATAACGGAGCGATCGTGTCGCTCCGGAGCCCGAGCGAAAAAATTCTAAGTCCCCGTTCGTGTCGCTCCGGAACCGAATGTCGACGGAACGAAATGACAACGGTAGATCCTTATTCCTGGTGCTCGTGGCTCTCTAAAACCATACACTTGTTCTCCTCTGTCTCTTACCTGTGTCGAGATAATCGAGAATCATGGAGCGTTCGTGTCGCTCCGGAACCGAAAGTCGTCGGTTCGAAACGAGAACGTTAGATCCATATTCCTGATCGTTGAGGCACTCCAAAACTATTAGGCTGTTTTGCTCTCTGATGCCCGTGGACCGAGAGAACGTAGAATAACGGAGCGATCGTGTCGCTCCGGAGCCCGAGCGAAAAAATTCTAAGTCCCCGTTCGTGTCGCTCCGGAGCCCGAGCGAAAAAATTCTAAGTCCCCGTTCGTGTCGCTCCGGAACCGAATGTCGACGGAACGAAATGACAACGGTAGATCCTTATTCCTGGTGCTCGTGGCTCTCTAAAACCATACACTTGTTCTCCTCTGTCTCTTACCTGTGTCGAGATAATCGAGAATCATGGAGCGTTCGTGTCGCTCCGGAAACGAAAGTCGTCGGTTCGAAACGAGAACGTTAGATCCATATTCCTGATCGTTGAGGCACTCTAAAACTATTAGGCTGTTTTGCTCTCTGATGCCCGTGGACCGAGAGAACGTAGAATAACGGAGCGATCGTGTCGCTCCGGAGCCCGAGCGAAAAAATTCTAAGTCCCCGTTCGTGTCGCTCCGGAGCCCGAGCGAAAAAATTCTAAGTCCCCGTTCGTGTCGCTCCGGAACCGAATGTCGACGGAACGAAATGACAACGGTAGATCCTTATTCCTGGTGCTCGTGGCTCTCTAAAACCATACACTTGTTCTCCTCTGTCTCTTACCTGTGTCGAGATAATCGAGAATCATGGAGCGTTCGTGTCGCTCCGGAACCGAAAGTCGTCGGTTCGAAACGAGAACGTTAGATCCATATTCCTGATCGTTGAGGCACTCTAAAACTATTAGGCTGTTTTGCTCTCTGATGCCCGTGGACCGAGAGAACGTAGAATAACGGAGCGATCGTGTCGCTCCGGAGCCCGAGCGAAAAAATTCTAAGTCCCCGTTCGTGTCGCTCCGGAACCGAATGTCGACGGAACGAAATGACAACGGTAGATCCTTATTCCTGGTGCTCGTGGCTCTCTAAAACCATACACTTGTTCTCCTCTGTCTCTTACCTGTGTCGAGATAATCGAGAATCATGGAGCGTTCGTGTCGCTCCGGAACCGAAAGTCGTCGGATCGAAACGAGAACGTTAGATCCATATTCCTGATCGTTGAGGCACTCTAAAACTATTAGGCTGTTTTGCTCTCTGATGCCCGTGGACCGAGAGAACGTAGAATAACGGAGCGATCGTGTCGCTCCGGAGCCCGAGCGAAAAAATTCTAAGTCCCCGTTCGTGTCGCTCCGGAGCCCGAGCGAAAAAATTCTAAGTCCCCGTTCGTGTCGCTCCGGAACCGAATGTCGACGGAACGAAATGACAACGGTAGATCCTTATTCCTGGTGCTCGTGGCTCTCTAAAACCATACACTTGTTCTCCTCTGTCTCTTACCTGTGTCGAGATAATCGAGAATCATGGAGCGTTCGTGTCGCTCCGGAACCGAAAGTCGTCGGATCGAAACGAGAACGTTAGATCCATATTCCTGATCGTTGAGGCACTCTAAAACTATTAGGCTGTTTTGCTCTCTGATGCCCGTGGACCGAGAGAACGTAGAATAACGGAGCGATCGTGTCGCTCCGGAGCCCGAGCGAAAAAATTCTAAGTCCCCGTTCGTGTCGCTCCGGAGCCCGAGCGAAAAAATTCTAAGTCCCCGTTCGTGTCGCTCCGGAACCGAATGTCGACGGAACGAAATGACAACGGTAGATCCTTATTCCTGGTGCTCGTGGCTCTCTAAAACCATACACTTGTTCTCCTCTGTCTCTTACCTGTGTCGAGATAATCGAGAATCATGGAGCGTTCGTGTCGCTCCGGAACCGAAAGTCGTCGGTTCGAAACGAGAACGTTAGATCCATATTCCTGATCGTTGAGGCACTCTAAAACTATAAGGCTGTTTTGCTCTCTGATGCCCGTGGACCGAGAGAACGTAGAATAACGGAGCGATCGTGTCGCTCCGGAGCCCGAGCGAAAAAATTCTAAGTCCCCGTTCGTGTCGCTCCGGAACCGAATGTCGACGGAACGAAATGACAACGGTAGATCCTTATTCCTGGTGCTCGTGGCTCTCTAAAACCATACACTTGTTCTCCTCTGTCTCTTACCTGTGTCGAGATAATCGAGAATCATGGAGCGTTCGTGTCGCTCCGGAACCGAAAGTCGTCGGATCGAAACGAGAACGTTAGATCCATATTCCTGATCGTTGAGGCACTCTAAAACTATTAGGCTGTTTTGCTCTCTGATGCCCGTGGACCGAGAGAACGTAGAATAACGGAGCGATCGTGTCGCTCCGGAGCCCGAGCGAAAAAATTCTAAGTCCCCGTTCGTGTCGCTCCGGAGCCCGAGCGAAAAAATTCTAAGTCCCCGTTCGTGTCGCTCCGGAACCGAATGTCGACGGAACGAAATGACAACGGTAGATCCTTATTCCTGGTGCTCGTGGCTCTCTAAAACCATACACTTGTTCTCCTCTGTCTCTTACCTGTGTCGAGATAATCGAGAATCATGGAGCGTTCGTGTCGCTCCGGAACCGAAAGTCGTCGGATCGAAACGAGAACGTTAGATCCATATTCCTGATCGTTGAGGCACTCTAAAACTATTAGGCTGTTTTGCTCTCTGATGCCCGTGGACCGAGAGAACGTAGAATAACGGAGCGATCGTGTCGCTCCGGAGCCCGAGCGAAAAAATTCTAAGTCCCCGTTCGTGTCGCTCCGGAACCGAATGTCGACGGAACGAAATGACAACGGTAGATCCTTATTCCTGGTGCTCGTGGCTCTCTAAAACCATACACTTGTTCTCCTCTGTCTCTTACCTGTGTCGAGATAATCGAGAATCATGGAGCGTTCGTGTCGCTCCGGAACCGAAAGTCGTCGGTTCGAAACGAGAACGTTAGATCCATATTCCTGATCGTCGAGGCACTCTAAAACTATTAGGCTGTTTTGCTCTCTGATGCCCGTGGACCGAGAGAACGTAGAATAACGGAGCGATCGTGTCGCTCCGGAGCCCGAGCGAAAAAATTCTAAGTCCCCGTTCGTGTCGCTCCGGAGCCCGAGCGAAAAAATTCTAAGTCCCCGTTCGTGTCGCTCCGGAACCGAATGTCGACGGAACGAAATGACAACGGTAGATCCTTATTCCTGGTGCTCGTGGCTCTCTAAAACCATACACTTGTTCTCCTCTGTCTCTTACCTGTGTCGAGATAATCGAGAATCATGGAGCGTTCGTGTCGCTCCGGAACCGAAAGTCGTCGGATCGAAACGAGAACGTTAGATCCATATTCCTGATCGTTGAGGCACTCTAAAACTATTAGGCTGTTTTGCTCTCTGATGCCGGTGGACCGAGAGAACGTAGAATAACGGAGCGATCGTGTCGCTCCGGAGCCCGAGCGAAAAAATTCTAAGTCCCCGTTCGTGTCGCTCCGGAACCGAATGTCGACGGAACGAAATGACAACGGTAGATCCTTATTCCTGGTGCTCGTGGCTCTCTAAAACCATACACTTGTTCTCCTCTGTCTCTTACCTGTGTCGAGATAATCGAGAATCATGGAGCGTTCGTGTCGCTCCGGAACCGAAAGTCGTCGGTTCGAAACGAGAACGTTAGATCCATATTCCTGATCGTTGAGGCACTCCAAAACTATTAGGCTGTTTTGCTCTCTGATGCCCGTGGACCGAGAGAACGTAGAATAACGGAGCGATCGTGTCGCTCCGGAGCCCGAGCGAAAAAATTCTAAGTCCCCGTTCGTGTCGCTCCGGAGCCCGAGCGAAAAAATTCTAAGTCCCCGTTCGTGTCGCTCCGGAACCGAATGTCGACGGAACGAAATGACAACGGTAGATCCTTATTCCTGGTGCTCGTGGCTCTCTAAAACCATACACTTGTTCTCCTCTGTCTCTTACCTGTGTCGAGATAATCGAGAATCATGGAGCGTTCGTGTCGCTCCGGAAACGAAAGTCGTCGGTTCGAAACGAGAACGTTAGATCCATATTCCTGATCGTTGAGGCACTCTAAAACTATTAGGCTGTTTTGCTCTCTGATGCCCGTGGACCGAGAGAACGTAGAATAACGGAGCGATCGTGTCGCTCCGGAGCCCGAGCGAAAAAATTCTAAGTCCCCGTTCGTGTCGCTCCGGAGCCCGAGCGAAAAAATTCTAAGTCCCCGTTCGTGTCGCTCCGGAACCGAATGTCGACGGAACGAAATGACAACGGTAGATCCTTATTCCTGGTGCTCGTGGCTCTCTAAAACCATACACTTGTTCTCCTCTGTCTCTTACCTGTGTCGAGATAATCGAGAATCATGGAGCGTTCGTGTCGCTCCGGAACCGAAAGTCGTCGGTTCGAAACGAGAACGTTAGATCCATATTCCTGATCGTTGAGGCACTCTAAAACTATTAGGCTGTTTTGCTCTCTGATGCCCGTGGACCGAGAGAACGTAGAATAACGGAGCGATCGTGTCGCTCCGGAGCCCGAGCGAAAAAATTCTAAGTCCCCGTTCGTGTCGCTCCGGAACCGAATGTCGACGGAACGAAATGACAACGGTAGATCCTTATTCCTGGTGCTCGTGGCTCTCTAAAACCATACACTTGTTCTCCTCTGTCTCTTACCTGTGTCGAGATAATCGAGAATCATGGAGCGTTCGTGTCGCTCCGGAACCGAAAGTCGTCGGATCGAAACGAGAACGTTAGATCCATATTCCTGATCGTTGAGGCACTCTAAAACTATTAGGCTGTTTTGCTCTCTGATGCCCGTGGACCGAGAGAACGTAGAATAACGGAGCGATCGTGTCGCTCCGGAGCCCGAGCGAAAAAATTCTAAGTCCCCGTTCGTGTCGCTCCGGAGCCCGAGCGAAAAAATTCTAAGTCCCCGTTCGTGTCGCTCCGGAACCGAATGTCGACGGAACGAAATGACAACGGTAGATCCTTATTCCTGGTGCTCGTGGCTCTCTAAAACCATACACTTGTTCTCCTCTGTCTCTTACCTGTGTCGAGATAATCGAGAATCATGGAGCGTTCGTGTCGCTCCGGAACCGAAAGTCGTCGGATCGAAACGAGAACGTTAGATCCATATTCCTGATCGTTGAGGCACTCTAAAACTATTAGGCTGTTTTGCTCTCTGATGCCCGTGGACCGAGAGAACGTAGAATAACGGAGCGATCGTGTCGCTCCGGAGCCCGAGCGAAAAAATTCTAAGTCCCCGTTCGTGTCGCTCCGGAGCCCGAGCGAAAAAATTCTAAGTCCCCGTTCGTGTCGCTCCGGAACCGAATGTCGACGGAACGAAATGACAACGGTAGATCCTTATTCCTGGTGCTCGTGGCTCTCTAAAACCATACACTTGTTCTCCTCTGTCTCTTACCTGTGTCGAGATAATCGAGAATCATGGAGCGTTCGTGTCGCTCCGGAGCCCGAGCGAAAAAATTCTAAGTCCCCGTTCGTGTCGCTCCGGAGCCCGAGCGAAAAAATTCTAAGTCCCCGTTCGTGTCGCTCCGGAACCGAATGTCGACGGAACGAAATGACAACGGTAGATCCTTATTCCTGGTGCTCGTGGCTCTCTAAAACCATACACTTGTTCTCCTCTGTCTCTTACCTGTGTCGAGATAATCGAGAATCATGGAGCGTTCGTGTCGCTCCGGAACCGAAAGTCGTCGGTTCGAAACGAGAACGTTAGATCCATATTCCTGATCGTTGAGGCACTCCAAAACTATTAGGCTGTTTTGCTCTCTGATGCCCGTGGACCGAGAGAACGTAGAATAACGGAGCGATCGTGTCGCTCCGGAGCCCGAGCGAAAAAATTCTAAGTCCCCGTTCGTGTCACTCCGGAGCCCGAGCGAAAAAATTCTAAGTCCCCGTTCGTGTCGCTCCGGAACCGAATGTCGACGGAACGAAATGACAACGGTAGATCCTTATTCCTGGTGCTCGTGGCTCTCTAAAACCATACACTTGTTCTCCTCTGTCTCTTACCTGTGTCGAGCTAATCGAGAATCATGGAGCGTTCGTGTCGCTCCGGAAACGAAAGTCGTCGGTTCGAAACGAGAACGTTAGATCCATATTCCTGATCGTTGAGGCACTCTAAAACTATTAGGCTGTTTTGCTCTCTGATGCCCGTGGACCGAGAGAACGTAGAATAACGGAGCGATCGTGTCGCTCCGGAGCCCGAGCGAAAAAATTCTAAGTCCCCGTTCGTGTCGCTCCGGAGCCCGAGCGAAAAAATTCTAAGTCCCCGTTCGTGTCGCTCCGGAACCGAATGTCGACGGAACGAAATGACAACGGTAGATCCTTATTCCTGGTGCTCGTGGCTCTCTAAAACCATACACTTGTTCTCCTCTGTCTCTTACCTGTGTCGAGATAATCGAGAATCATGGAGCGTTCGTGTCGCTCCGGAACCGAAAGTCGTCGGTTCGAAACGAGAACGTTAGATCCATATTCCTGATCGTTGAGGCACTCTAAAACTATTAGGCTGTTTTGCTCTCTGATGCCCGTGGACCGAGAGAACGTAGAATAACGGAGCGATCGTGTCGCTCCGGAGCCCGAGCGAAAAAATTCTAAGTCCCCGTTCGTGTCGCTCCGGAGCCCGAGCGAAAAAATTCTAAGTCCCCGTTCGTGTCGCTCCGGAACCGAATGTCGACGGAACGAAATGACAACTGTAGATCCTTATTCCTGGTGCTCGTGGCTCTCTAAAACCATACACTTGTTCTCCTCTGTCTCTTACCTGTGTCGAGATAATCGAGAATCATGGAGCGTTCGTGTCGCTCCGGAACCGAAAGTCGTCGGTTCGAAACGAGAACGTTAGATCCATATTCCTGATCGTTGAGGCACTCTAAAACTATTAGGCTGTTTTGCTCTCTGATGCCCGTGGACCGAGAGAACGTAGAATAACGGAGCGATCGTGTCGCTCCGGAGCCCGAGCGAAAAAATTCTAAGTCCCCGTTCGTGTCGCTCCGGAGCCCGAGCGAAAAAATTCTAAGTCCCCGTTCGTGTCGCTCCGGAACCGAATGTCGACGGAACGAAATGACAACGGTAGATCCTTATTCCTGGTGCTCGTGGCTCTCTAAAACCATACACTTGTTCTCCTCTGTCTCTTACCTGTGTCGAGATAATCGAGAATCATGGAGCGTTCGTGTCGCTCCGGAACCGAAAGTCGTCGGTTCGAAACGAGAACGTTAGATCCATATTCCTGATCGTTGAGGCACTCTAAAACTATTAGGCTGTTTTGCTCTCTGATGCCCGTGGACCGAGAGAACGTAGAATAACGGAGCAATCGTGTCGCTCCGGAGCCCGAGCGAAAAAATTCTAAGTCCCCGTTCGTGTCGCTCCGGAACCGAATGTCGACGGAACGAAATGACAACGGTAGATCCTTATTCCTGGTGCTCGTGGCTCTCTAAAACCATACACTTGTTCTCCTCTGTCTCTTACCTGTGTCGAGATAATCGAGAATCATGGAGCGTTCGTGTCGCTCCGGAACCGAAAGTCGTCGGATCGAAACGAGAACGTTAGATCCATATTCCTGATCGTTGAGGCACTCTAAAACTATTAGGCTGTTTTGCTCTCTGATGCCCGTGGACCGAGAGAACGTAGAATAACGGAGCGATCGTGTCGCTCCGGAGCCCGAGCGAAAAAATTCTAAGTCCCCGTTCGTGTCGCTCCGGAGCCCGAGCAAAAAAATTCTAAGTCCCCGTTCGTGTCGCTCCGGAACCGAATGTCGACGGAACGAAATGACAACGGTAGATCCTTATTCCTGGTGCTCGTGGCTCTCTAAAACCATACACTTGTTCTCCTCTGTCTCTTACCTGTGTCGAGATAATCGAGAATCATGGAGCGTTCGTGTCGCTCCGGAACCGAAAGTCGTCGGATCGAAACGAGAACGTTAGATCCATATTCCTGATCGTTGAGGCACTCTAAAACTATTAGGCTGTTTTGCTCTCTGATGCCCGTGGACCGAGAGAACGTAGAATAACGGAGCGATCGTGTCGCTCCGGAGCCCGAGCGAAAAAATTCTAAGTCCCCGTTCGTGTCGCTCCGGAGCCCGAGCGAAAAAATTCTAAGTCCCCGTTCGTGTCGCTCCGGAACCGAATGTCGACGGAACGAAATGACAACGGTAGATCCTTATTCCTGGTGCTCGTGGCTCTCTAAAACCATACACTTGTTCTCCTCTGTCTCTTACCTGTGTCGAGATAATCGAGAATCATGGAGCGTTCGTGTCGCTCCGGAACCGAAAGTCGTCGGTTCGAAACGAGAACGTTAGATCCATATTCCTGATCGTCGAGGCACTCTAAAACTATTAGGCTGTTTTGCTCTCTGATGCCCGTGGACCGAGAGAACGCAGAATAACGGAGCGATCGTGTCGCTCCGGAGCCCGAGCGAAAAAATTCTAAGTCCCCGTTCGTGTCGCTCCGGAGCCCGAGCGAAAAAATTCTAAGTCCCCGTTCGTGTCGCTCCGGAACCGAATGTCGACGGAACGAAATGACAACGGTAGATCCTTATTCCTGGTGCTCGTGGCTCTCTAAAACCATACACTTGTTCTCCTCTGTCTCTTACCTGTGTCGAGATAATCGAGAATCATGGAGCGTTCGTGTCGCTCCGGAACCGAAAGTCGTCGGTTCGAAACGAGAACGTTAGATCCATATTCCTGATCGTTGAGGCACTCTAAAACTATTAGGCTGTTTTGCTCTCTGATGCCCGTGGACCGAGAGAACGTAGAATAACGGAGCGATCGTGTCGCTCCGGAGCCCGAGCGAAAAAATTCTAAGTCCCCGTTCGTGTCGCTCCGGAGCCCGAGCGAAAAAATTCTAAGTCCCCGTTCGTGTCGCTCCGGAACCGAATGTCGACGGAACGAAATGACAACGGTAGATCCTTATTCCTGGTGCTCGTGGCTCTCTAAAACCATACACTTGTTCTCCTCTGTCTCTTACCTGTGTCGAGATAATCGAGAATCATGGAGCGTTCGTGTCGCTCCGGAACCGAAAGTCGTCGGTTCGAAACGAGAACGTTAGATCCATATTCCTGATCGTTGAGGCACTCCAAAACTATTAGGCTGTTTTGCTCTCTGATGCCCGTGGACCGAGAGAACGTAGAATAACCGAGCGATCGTGTCGCTCCGGAGCCCGAGCGAAAAAATTCTAAGTCCCCGTTCGTGTCGCTCCGGAGCCCGAGCGAAAAAATTCTAAGTCCCCGTTCGTGTCGCTCCGGAACCGAATGTCGACGGAACGAAATGACAACGGTAGATCCTTATTCCTGGTGCTCGTGGCTCTCTAAAACCATACACTTGTTCTCCTCTGTCTCTTACCTGTGTCGAGATAATCGAGAATCATGGAGCGTTCGTGTCGCTCCGGAACCGAAAGTCGTCGGTTCGAAACGAGAACGTTAGATCCATATTCCTGATCGTCGAGGCACTCTAAAACTATTAGGCTGTTTTGCTCTCTGATGCCCGTGGACCGAGAGAACGTAGAATAACGGAGCGATCGTGTCGCTCCGGAGCCCGAGCGAAAAAATTCTAAGTCCCCGTTCGTGTCGCTCCGGAGCCCGAGCGAAAAAATTCTAAGTCCCCGTTCGTGTCGCTCCGGAACCGAATGTCGACGGAACGAAATGACAACGGTAGATCCTTATTCCTGGTGCTCGTGGCTCTCTAAAACCATACACTTGTTCTCCTCTGTCTCTTACCTGTGTCGAGATAATCGAGAATCATGGAGCGTTCGTGTCGCTCCGGAACCGAAAGTCGTCGGTTCGAAACGAGAACGTTAGATCCATATTCCTGATCGTTGAGGCACTCCAAAACTATTAGGCTGTTTTGCTCTCTGATGCCCGTGGACCGAGAGAACGTAGAATAACCGAGCGATCGTGTCGCTCCGGAGCCCGAGCGAAAAAATTCTAAGTCCCCGTTCGTGTCGCTCCGGAGCCCGAGCGAAAAAATTCTAAGTCCCCGTTCGTGTCGCTCCGGAACCGAATGTCGACGGAACGAAATGACAACGGTAGATCCTTATTCCTGGTGCTCGTGGCTCTCTAAAACCATACACTTGTTCTCCTCTGTCTCTTACCTGTGTCGAGATAATCGAGAATCATGGAGCGTTCGTGTCGCTCCGGAACCGAAAGTCGTCGGTTCGAAACGAGAACGTTAGATCCATATTCCTGATCGTCGAGGCACTCTAAAACTATTAGGCTGTTTTGCTCTCTGATGCCCGTGGACCGAGAGAACGTAGAATAACGGAGCGATCGTGTCGCTCCGGAGCCCGAGCGAAAAAATTCTAAGTCCCCGTTCGTGTCGCTCCGGAGCCCGAGCGAAAAAATTCTAAGTCCCCGTTCGTGTCGCTCCGGAACCGAATGTCGACGGAACGAAATGACAACGGTAGATCCTTATTCCTGGTGCTCGTGGCTCTCTAAAACCATACACTTGTTCTCCTCTGTCTCTTACCTGTGTCGAGCTAATCGAGAATCATGGAGCGTTCGTGTCGCTCCGGAAACGAAAGTCGTCGGTTCGAAACGAGAACGTTAGATCCATATTCCTGATCGTTGAGGCACTCTAAAACTATTAGGCTGTTTTGCTCTCTGATGCCCGTGGACCGAGAGAACGTAGAATAACGGAGCGATCGTGTCGCTCCGGAGCCCGAGCGAAAAAATTCTAAGTCCCCGTTCGTGTCGCTCCGGAGCCCGAGCGAAAAAATTCTAAGTCCCCGTTCGTGTCGCTCCGGAACCGAATGTCGACGGAACGAAATGACAACGGTAGATCCTTATTCCTGGTGCTCGTGGCTCTCTAAAACCATACACTTGTTCTCCTCTGTCTCTTACCTGTGTCGAGATAATCGAGAATCATGGAGCGTTCGTGTCGCTCCGGAAACGAAAGTCGTCGGTTCGAAACGAGAACGTTAGATCCATATTCCTGATCGTTGAGGCACTCTAAAACTATTAGGCTGTTTTGCTCTCTGATGCCCGTGGTCCGAGAGAACGTAGAATAGCGGAGCGATCGTGTCGCTCCGGAGCCCGAGCGAAAAAATTCTAAGTCCCCGTTCGTGTCGCTCCGGAGCCCGAGCGAAAAAATTCTAAGTCCCCGTTCGTGTCGCTCCGGAACCGAATGTCGACGGAACGAAATGACAACGGTAGATCCTTATTCCTGGTGCTCGTGGCTCTCTAAAACCATACACTTGTTCTCCTCTGTCTCTTACCTGTGTCGAGATAATCGAGAATCATGGAGCGTTCGTGTCGCTCCGGAAACGAAAGTCGTCGGTTCGAAACGAGAACGTTAGATCCATATTCCTGATCGTTGAGGCACTCTAAAACTATTAGGCTGTTTTGCTCTCTGATGCCCGTGGACCGAGAGAACGTAGAATAACGGAGCGATCGTGTCGCTCCGGAGCCCGAGCGAAAAAATTCTAAGTCCCCGTTCGTGTCGCTCCGGAGCCCGAGCGAAAAATTTCTAAGTCCCCGTTCGTGTCGCTCCGGAACCGAATGTCGACGGAACGAAATGACAACTGTAGATCCTTATTCCTGGTGCTCGTGGCTCTCTAAAACCATACACTTGTTCTCCTCTGTCTCTTACCTGTGTCGAGATAATCGAGAATCATGGAGCGTTCGTGTCGCTCCGGAACCGAAAGTCGTCGGTTCGAAACGAGAACGTTAGATCCATATTCCTGATCGTTGAGGCACTCTAAAACTATTAGGCTGTTTTGCTCTCTGATGCCCGTGGACCGAGAGAACGTAGAATAACGGAGCGATCGTGTCGCTCCGGAGCCCGAGCGAAAAAATTCTAAGTCCCCGTTCGTGTCGCTCCGGAGCCCGAGCGAAAAAATTCTAAGTCCCCGTTCGTGTCGCTCCGGAACCGAATGTCGACGGAACGAAATGACAACGGTAGATCCTTATTCCTGGTGCTCGTGGCTCTCTAAAACCATACACTTGTTCTCCTCTGTCTCTTACCTGTGTCGAGATAATCGAGAATCATGGAGCGTTCGTGTCGCTCCGGAACCGAAAGTCGTCGGTTCGAAACGAGAACGTTAGATCCATATTCCTGATCGTTGAGGCACTCTAAAACTATTAGGCTGTTTTGCTCTCTGATGCCCGTGGACCGAGAGAACGTAGAATAACGGAGCGATCGTGTCGCTCCGGAGCCCGAGCGAAAAAATTCTAAGTCCCCGTTCGTGTCGCTCCGGAGCCCGAGCGAAAAAATTCTAAGTCCCCGTTCGTGTCGCTCCGGAACCGAATGTCGACGGAACGAAATGACAACGGTAGATCCTTATTCCTGGTGCTCGTGGCTCTCTAAAACCATACACTTGTTCTCCTCGGTCTCTTACCTGTGTCGAGATAATCGAGAATCATGGAGCGTTCGTGTCGCTCCGGAAACGAAAGTCGTCGGTTCGAAACGAGAACGTTAGATCCATACTCCTGATCGTTGAGGCACTCTAAAACTATTAGGCTGTTTTGCTCTCTGATGCCCGTGGACCGAGAGAACGTAGAATAACGGAGCGATCGTGTCGCTCCGGAGCCCGAGCGAAAAAATTCTAAGTCCCCGTTCGTGTCGCTCCGGAGCCCGAGCGAAAAAATTCTAAGTCCCCGTTCGTGTCGCTCCGGAACCGAATGTCGACGGAACGAAATGACAACGGTAGATCCTTATTCCTGGTGCTCGTGGCTCTCTAAAACCATACACTTGTTCTCCTCTGTCTCTTACCTGTGTCGAGATAATCGAGAATCATGGAGCGTTCGTGTCGCTCCGGAACCGAAAGTCGTCGGATCGAAACGAGAACGTTAGATCCATATTCCTGATCGTTGAGGCACTCTAAAACTATTAGGCTGTTTTGCTCTCTGATGCCCGTGGACCGAGAGAACGTAGAATAACGGAGCGATCGTGTCGCTCCGGAGCCCGAGCGAAAAAATTCTAAGTCCCCGTTCGTGTCGCTCCGGAGCCCGAGCGAAAAAATTCTAAGTCCCCGTTCGTGTCGCTCCGGAACCGAATGTCGACGGAACGAAATGACAACGGTAGATCCTTATTCCTGGTGCTCGTGGCTCTCTAAAACCATACACTTGTTCTCCTCTGTCTCTTACCTGTGTCGAGATAATCGAGAATCATGGAGCGTTCGTGTCGCTCCGGAACCGAAAGTCGTCGGTTCGAAACGAGAACGTTAGATCCATATTCCTGATCGTTGAGGCACTCTAAAACTATTAGGCTGTTTTGCTCTCTGATGCCCGTGGACCGAGAGAACGTAGAATAACGGAGCGATCGTGTCGCTCCGGAGCCCGAGCGAAAAAATTCTAAGTCCCCGTTCGTGTCGCTCCGGAGCCCGAGCGAAAAAATTCTAAGTCCCCGTTCGTGTCGCTCCGGAACCGAATGTCGACGGAACGAAATGACAACGGTAGATCCTTATTCCTGGTGCTCGTGGCTCTCTAAAACCATACACTTGTTCTCCTCGGTCTCTTACCTGTGTCGAGATAATCGAGAATCATGGAGCGTTCGTGTCGCTCCGGAAACGAAAGTCGTCGGTTCGAAACGAGAACGTTAGATCCATACTCCTGATCGTTGAGGCACTCTAAAACTATTAGGCTGTTTTGCTCTCTGATGCCCGTGGACCGAGAGAACGTAGAATAACGGAGCGATCGTGTCGCTCCGGAGCCCGAGCGAAAAAATTCTAAGTCCCCGTTCGTGTCGCTCCGGAGCCCGAGCGAAAAAATTCTAAGTCCCCGTTCGTGTCGCTCCGGAACCGAATGTCGACGGAACGAAATGACAACGGTAGATCCTTATTCCTGGTGCTCGTGGCTCTCTAAAACCATACACTTGTTCTCCTCTGTCTCTTACCTGTGTCGAGATAATCGAGAATCATGGAGCGTTCGTGTCGCTCCGGAACCGAAAGTCGTCGGATCGAAACGAGAACGTTAGATCCATATTCCTGATCGTTGAGGCACTCTAAAACTATTAGGCTGTTTTGCTCTCTGATGCCCGTGGACCGAGAGAACGTAGAATAACGGAGCGATCGTGTCGCTCCGGAGCCCGAGCGAAAAAATTCTAAGTCCCCGTTCGTGTCGCTCCGGAGCCCGAGCGAAAAAATTCTAAGTCCCCGTTCGTGTCGCTCCGGAACCGAATGTCGACGGAACGAAATGACAACGGCAGATCCTTATTCCTGGTGCTCGTGGCTCTCTAAAACCATACACTTGTTCTCCTCTGTCTCTTACCTGTGTCGAGATAATCGAGAATCATGGAGCGTTCGTGTCGCTCCGGAACCGAAAGTCGTCGGTTCGAAACGAGAACGTTAGATCCATATTCCTGATCGTCGAGGCACTCTAAAACTATTAGGCTGTTTTGCTCTCTGATGCCCGTGGACCGAGAGAACGCAGAATAACGGAGCGATCGTGTCGCTCCGGAGCCCGAGCGAAAAAATTCTAAGTCCCCGTTCGTGTCGCTCCGGAGCCCGAGCGAAAAAATTCTAAGTCCCCGTTCGTGTCGCTCCGGAACCGAATGTCGACGGAACGAAATGACAACGGTAGATCCTTATTCCTGGTGCTCGTGGCTCTCTAAAACCATACACTTGTTCTCCTCTGTCTCTTACCTGTGTCGAGATAATCGAGAATCATGGAGCGTTCGTGTCGCTCCGGAACCGAAAGTCGTCGGTTCGAAACGAGAACGTTAGATCCATATTCCTGATCGTTGAGGCACTCTAAAACTATTAGGCTGTTTTGCTCTCTGATGCCCGTGGACCGAGAGAACGTAGAATAACGGAGCGATCGTGTCGCTCCGGAGCCCGAGCGAAAAAATTCTAAGTCCCCGTTCGTGTCGCTCCGGAGCCCGAGCGAAAAAATTCTAAGTCCCCGTTCGTGTCGCTCCGGAACCGAATGTCGACGGAACGAAATGACAACGGTAGATCCTTATTCCTGGTGCTCGTGGCTCTCTAAAACCATACACTTGTTCTCCTCTGTCTCTTACCTGTGTCGAGATAATCGAGAATCATGGAGCGTTCGTGTCGCTCCGGAACCGAAAGTCGTCGGTTCGAAACGAGAACGTTAGATCCATATTCCTGATCGTTGAGGCACTCCAAAACTATTAGGCTGTTTTGCTCTCTGATGCCCGTGGACCGAGAGAACGTAGAATAACCGAGCGATCGTGTCGCTCCGGAGCCCGAGCGAAAAAATTCTAAGTCCCCGTTCGTGTCGCTCCGGAGCCCGAGCGAAAAAATTCTAAGTCCCCGTTCGTGTCGCTCCGGAACCGAATGTCGACGGAACGAAATGACAACGGTAGATCCTTATTCCTGGTGCTCGTGGCTCTCTAAAACCATACACTTGTTCTCCTCTGTCTCTTACCTGTGTCGAGATAATCGAGAATCATGGAGCGTTCGTGTCGCTCCGGAACCGAAAGTCGTCGGTTCGAAACGAGAACGTTAGATCCATATTCCTGATCGTCGAGGCACTCTAAAACTATTAGGCTGTTTTGCTCTCTGATGCCCGTGGACCGAGAGAACGTAGAATAACGGAGCGATCGTGTCGCTCCGGAGCCCGAGCGAAAAAATTCTAAGTCCCCGTTCGTGTCGCTCCGGAGCCCGAGCGAAAAAATTCTAAGTCCCCGTTCGTGTCGCTCCGGAACCGAATGTCGACGGAACGAAATGACAACGGTAGATCCTTATTCCTGGTGCTCGTGGCTCTCTAAAACCATACACTTGTTCTCCTCTGTCTCTTACCTGTGTCGAGATAATCGAGAATCATGGAGCGTTCGTGTCGCTCCGGAACCGAAAGTCGTCGGTTCGAAACGAGAACGTTAGATCCATATTCCTGATCGTTGAGGCACTCCAAAACTATTAGGCTGTTTTGCTCTCTGATGCCCGTGGACCGAGAGAACGTAGAATAACCGAGCGATCGTGTCGCTCCGGAGCCCGAGCGAAAAAATTCTAAGTCCCCGTTCGTGTCGCTCCGGAGCCCGAGCGAAAAAATTCTAAGTCCCCGTTCGTGTCGCTCCGGAACCGAATGTCGACGGAACGAAATGACAACGGTAGATCCTTATTCCTGGTGCTCGTGGCTCTCTAAAACCATACACTTGTTCTCCTCTGTCTCTTACCTGTGTCGAGATAATCGAGAATCATGGAGCGTTCGTGTCGCTCCGGAACCGAAAGTCGTCGGTTCGAAACGAGAACGTTAGATCCATATTCCTGATCGTCGAGGCACTCTAAAACTATTAGGCTGTTTTGCTCTCTGATGCCCGTGGACCGAGAGAACGTAGAATAACGGAGCGATCGTGTCGCTCCGGAGCCCGAGCGAAAAAATTCTAAGTCCCCGTTCGTGTCGCTCCGGAGCCCGAGCGAAAAAATTCTAAGTCCCCGTTCGTGTCGCTCCGGAACCGAATGTCGACGGAACGAAATGACAACGGTAGATCCTTATTCCTGGTGCTCGTGGCTCTCTAAAACCATACACTTGTTCTCCTCTGTCTCTTACCTGTGTCGAGCTAATCGAGAATCATGGAGCGTTCGTGTCGCTCCGGAAACGAAAGTCGTCGGTTCGAAACGAGAACGTTAGATCCATATTCCTGATCGTTGAGGCACTCTAAAACTATTAGGCTGTTTTGCTCTCTGATGCCCGTGGACCGAGAGAACGTAGAATAACGGAGCGATCGTGTCGCTCCGGAGCCCGAGCGAAAAAATTCTAAGTCCCCGTTCGTGTCGCTCCGGAGCCCGAGCGAAAAAATTCTAAGTCCCCGTTCGTGTCGCTCCGGAACCGAATGTCGACGGAACGAAATGACAACGGTAGATCCTTATTCCTGGTGCTCGTGGCTCTCTAAAACCATACACTTGTTCTCCTCTGTCTCTTACCTGTGTCGAGATAATCGAGAATCATGGAGCGTTCGTGTCGCTCCGGAAACGAAAGTCGTCGGTTCGAAACGAGAACGTTAGATCCATATTCCTGATCGTTGAGGCACTCTAAAACTATTAGGCTGTTTTGCTCTCTGATGCCCGTGGTCCGAGAGAACGTAGAATAGCGGAGCGATCGTGTCGCTCCGGAGCCCGAGCGAAAAAATTCTAAGTCCCCGTTCGTGTCGCTCCGGAGCCCGAGCGAAAAAATTCTAAGTCCCCGTTCGTGTCGCTCCGGAACCGAATGTCGACGGAACGAAATGACAACGGTAGATCCTTATTCCTGGTGCTCGTGGCTCTCTAAAACCATACACTTGTTCTCCTCTGTCTCTTACCTGTGTCGAGATAATCGAGAATCATGGAGCGTTCGTGTCGCTCCGGAAACGAAAGTCGTCGGTTCGAAACGAGAACGTTAGATCCATATTCCTGATCGTTGAGGCACTCTAAAACTATTAGGCTGTTTTGCTCTCTGATGCCCGTGGACCGAGAGAACGTAGAATAACGGAGCGATCGTGTCGCTCCGGAGCCCGAGCGAAAAAATTCTAAGTCCCCGTTCGTGTCGCTCCGGAGCCCGAGCGAAAAATTTCTAAGTCCCCGTTCGTGTCGCTCCGGAACCGAATGTCGACGGAACGAAATGACAACTGTAGATCCTTATTCCTGGTGCTCGTGGCTCTCTAAAACCATACACTTGTTCTCCTCTGTCTCTTACCTGTGTCGAGATAATCGAGAATCATGGAGCGTTCGTGTCGCTCCGGAACCGAAAGTCGTCGGTTCGAAACGAGAACGTTAGATCCATATTCCTGATCGTTGAGGCACTCTAAAACTATTAGGCTGTTTTGCTCTCTGATGCCCGTGGACCGAGAGAACGTAGAATAACGGAGCGATCGTGTCGCTCCGGAGCCCGAGCGAAAAAATTCTAAGTCCCCGTTCGTGTCGCTCCGGAGCCCGAGCGAAAAAATTCTAAGTCCCCGTTCGTGTCGCTCCGGAACCGAATGTCGACGGAACGAAATGACAACGGTAGATCCTTATTCCTGGTGCTCGTGGCTCTCTAAAACCATACACTTGTTCTCCTCTGTCTCTTACCTGTGTCGAGATAATCGAGAATCATGGAGCGTTCGTGTCGCTCCGGAACCGAAAGTCGTCGGTTCGAAACGAGAACGTTAGATCCATATTCCTGATCGTTGAGGCACTCTAAAACTATTAGGCTGTTTTGCTCTCTGATGCCCGTGGACCGAGAGAACGTAGAATAACGGAGCGATCGTGTCGCTCCGGAGCCCGAGCGAAAAAATTCTAAGTCCCCGTTCGTGTCGCTCCGGAGCCCGAGCGAAAAAATTCTAAGTCCCCGTTCGTGTCGCTCCGGAACCGAATGTCGACGGAACGAAATGACAACGGTAGATCCTTATTCCTGGTGCTCGTGGCTCTCTAAAACCATACACTTGTTCTCCTCGGTCTCTTACCTGTGTCGAGATAATCGAGAATCATGGAGCGTTCGTGTCGCTCCGGAAACGAAAGTCGTCGGTTCGAAACGAGAACGTTAGATCCATACTCCTGATCGTTGAGGCACTCTAAAACTATTAGGCTGTTTTGCTCTCTGATGCCCGTGGACCGAGAGAACGTAGAATAACGGAGCGATCGTGTCGCTCCGGAGCCCGAGCGAAAAAATTCTAAGTCCCCGTTCGTGTCGCTCCGGAGCCCGAGCGAAAAAATTCTAAGTCCCCGTTCGTGTCGCTCCGGAACCGAATGTCGACGGAACGAAATGACAACGGTAGATCCTTATTCCTGGTGCTCGTGGCTCTCTAAAACCATACACTTGTTCTCCTCTGTCTCTTACCTGTGTCGAGATAATCGAGAATCATGGAGCGTTCGTGTCGCTCCGGAACCGAAAGTCGTCGGTTCGAAACGAGAACGTTAGATCCATATTCCTGATCGTTGAGGCACTCTAAAACTATTAGGCTGTTTTGCTCTCTGATGCCCGTGGACCGAGAGAACGTAGAATAACGGAGCGATCGTGTCGCTCCGGAGCCCGAGCGAAAAAATTCTAAGTCCCCGTTCGTGTCGCTCCGGAGCCCGAGCGAAAAAATTCTAAGTCCCCGTTCGTGTCGCTCCGGAACCGAATGTCGACGGAACGAAATGACAACGGTAGATCCTTATTCCTGGTGCTCGTGGCTCTCTAAAACCATACACTTGTTCTCCTCTGTCTCTTACCTGTGTCGAGATAATCGAGAATCATGGAGCGTTCGTGTCGCTCCGGAACCGAAAGTCGTCGGTTCGAAACGAGAACGTTAGATCCATATTCCTGATCGTTGAGGCACTCTAAAACTATTAGGCTGTTTTGCTCTCTGATGCCCGTGGACCGAGAGAACGTAGAATAACGGAGCGATCGTGTCGCTCCGGAGCCCGAGCGAAAAAATTCTAAGTCCCCGTTCGTGTCGCTCCGGAGCCCGAGCGAAAAAATTCTAAGTCCCCGTTCGTGTCGCTCCGGAACCGAATGTCGACGGAACGAAATGACAACGGTAGATCCTTATTCCTGGTGCTCGTGGCTCTCTAAAACCATACACTTGTTCTCCTCTGTCTCTTACCTGTGTCGAGATAATCGAGAATCATGGAGCGTTCGTGTCGCTCCGGAAACGAAAGTCGTCGGTTCGAAACGAGAACGTTAGATCCATATTCCTGATCGTCGAGGCACTCTAAAACTATTAGGCTGTTTTGCTCTCTGATGCCCGTGGACCGAGAGAACGTAGAATAACGGAGCGATCGTGTCGCTCCGGAGCCCGAGCGAAAAAATTCTAAGTCCCCGTTCGTGTCGCTCCGGAGCCCGAGCGAAAAAATAATAAGTCCCCGTTCGTGTCGCTCCGGAACCGAATGTCGACGGAACGAAATGACAACGGTAGATCCTTATTCCTGGTGCTCGTGGCTCTCTAAAACCATACACTTGTTCTCCTCTGTCTCTTACCTGTGTCGAGATAATCGAGAATCATGGAGCGTTCGTGTCGCTCCGGAACCGAAAGTCGTCGGTTCGAAACGAGAACGTTAGATCCATATTCCTGATCGTTGAGGCACTCTAAAACTATTAGGCTGTTTTGCTCTCTGATGCCCGTGGACCGAGAGAACGTAGAATAACGGAGCGATCGTGTCGCTCCGGAGCCCGAGCGAAAAAATTCTAAGTCCCCGTTCGTGTCGCTCCGGAGCCCGAGCGAAAAAATTCTAAGTCCCCGTTCGTGTCGCTCCGGAACCGAATGTCGACGGAACGAAATGACAACGGTAGATCCTTATTCCTGGTGCTCGTGGCTCTCTAAAACCATACACTTGTTCTCCTCTGTCTCTTACCTGTGTCGAGATAATCGAGAATCATGGAGCGTTCGTGTCGCTCCGGAACCGAAAGTCGTCGGTTCGAAACGAGAACGTTAGATCCATATTCCTGATCGTTGAGGCACTCTAAAACTATTAGGCTGTTTTGCTCTCTGATGCCCGTGGACCGAGAGAACGTAGAATAACGGAGCGATCGTGTCGCTCCGGAGCCCGAGCGAAAAAATTCTAAGTCCCCGTTCGTGTCGCTCCGGAGCCCGAGCGAAAAAATTCTAAGTCCCCGTTCGTGTCGCTCCGGAACCGAATGTCGACGGAACGAAATGACAACGGTAGATCCTTATTCCTGGTGCTCGTGGCTCTCTAAAACCATACACTTGTTCTCCTCTGTCTCTTACCTGTGTCGAGATAATCGAGAATCATGGAGCGTTCGTGTCGCTCCGGAAACGAAAGTCGTCGGTTCGAAACGAGAACGTTAGATCCATATTCCTGATCGTTGAGGCACTCTAAAACTATTAGGCTGTTTTGCTCTCTGATGCCCGTGGTCCGAGAGAACGTAGAATAGCGGAGCGATCGTGTCGCTCCGGAGCCCGAGCGAAAAAATTCTAAGTCCCCGTTCGTGTCGCTCCGGAGCCCGAGCGAAAAAATTCTAAGTCCCCGTTCGTGTCGCTCCGGAACCGAATGTCGACGGAACGAAATGACAACGGTAGATCCTTATTCCTGGTGCTCGTGGCTCTCTAAAACCATACACTTGTTCTCCTCTGTCTCTTACCTGTGTCGAGATAATCGAGAATCATGGAGCGTTCGTGTCGCTCCGGAAACGAAAGTCGTCGGTTCGAAACGAGAACGTTAGATCCATATTCCTGATCGTTGAGGCACTCTAAAACTATTAGGCTGTTTTGCTCTCTGATGCCCGTGGACCGAGAGAACGTAGAATAACGGAGCGATCGTGTCGCTCCGGAGCCCGAGCGAAAAAATTCTAAGTCCCCGTTCGTGTCGCTCCGGAGCCCGAGCGAAAAATTTCTAAGTCCCCGTTCGTGTCGCTCCGGAACCGAATGTCGACGGAACGAAATGACAACTGTAGATCCTTATTCCTGGTGCTCGTGGCTCTCTAAAACCATACACTTGTTCTCCTCTGTCTCTTACCTGTGTCGAGATAATCGAGAATCATGGAGCGTTCGTGTCGCTCCGGAACCGAAAGTCGTCGGTTCGAAACGAGAACGTTAGATCCATATTCCTGATCGTTGAGGCACTCTAAAACTATTAGGCTGTTTTGCTCTCTGATGCCCGTGGACCGAGAGAACGTAGAATAACGGAGCGATCGTGTCGCTCCGGAGCCCGAGCGAAAAAATTCTAAGTCCCCGTTCGTGTCGCTCCGGAGCCCGAGCGAAAAAATTCTAAGTCCCCGTTCGTGTCGCTCCGGAACCGAATGTCGACGGAACGAAATGACAACGGTAGATCCTTATTCCTGGTGCTCGTGGCTCTCTAAAACCATACACTTGTTCTCCTCTGTCTCTTACCTGTGTCGAGATAATCGAGAATCATGGAGCGTTCGTGTCGCTCCGGAACCGAAAGTCGTCGGTTCGAAACGAGAACGTTAGATCCATATTCCTGATCGTTGAGGCACTCTAAAACTATTAGGCTGTTTTGCTCTCTGATGCCCGTGGACCGAGAGAACGTAGAATAACGGAGCGATCGTGTCGCTCCGGAGCCCGAGCGAAAAAATTCTAAGTCCCCGTTCGTGTCGCTCCGGAGCCCGAGCGAAAAAATTCTAAGTCCCCGTTCGTGTCGCTCCGGAACCGAATGTCGACGGAACGAAATGACAACGGTAGATCCTTATTCCTGGTGCTCGTGGCTCTCTAAAACCATACACTTGTTCTCCTCGGTCTCTTACCTGTGTCGAGATAATCGAGAATCATGGAGCGTTCGTGTCGCTCCGGAGACGAAAGTCGTCGGTTCGAAACGAGAACGTTAGATCCATACTCCTGATCGTTGAGGCACTCTAAAACTATTAGGCTGTTTTGCTCTCTGATGCCCGTGGACCGAGAGAACGTAGAATAACGGAGCGATCGTGTCGCTCCGGAGCCCGAGCGAAAAAATTCTAAGTCCCCGTTCGTGTCGCTCCGGAGCCCGAGCGAAAAAATTCTAAGTCCCCGTTCGTGTCGCTCCGGAACCGAATGTCGACGGAACGAAATGACAACGGTAGATCCTTATTCCTGGTGCTCGTGGCTCTCTAAAACCATACACTTGTTCTCCTCTGTCTCTTACCTGTGTCGAGATAATCGAGAATCATGGAGCGTTCGTGTCGCTCCGGAACCGAAAGTCGTCGGTTCGAAACGAGAACGTTAGATCCATATTCCTGATCGTTGAGGCACTCTAAAACTATTAGGCTGTTTTGCTCTCTGATGCCCGTGGACCGAGAGAACGTAGAATAACGGAGCGATCGTGTCGCTCCGGAGCCCGAGCGAAAAAATTCTAAGTCCCCGTTCGTGTCGCTCCGGAGCCCGAGCGAAAAAATTCTAAGTCCCCGTTCGTGTCGCTCCGGAACCGAATGTCGACGGAACGAAATGACAACGGTAGATCCTTATTCCTGGTGCTCGTGGCTCTCTAAAACCATACACTTGTTCTCCTCTGTCTCTTACCTGTGTCGAGATAATCGAGAATCATGGAGCGTTCGTGTCGCTCCGGAACCGAAAGTCGTCGGTTCGAAACGAGAACGTTAGATCCATATTCCTGATCGTTGAGGCACTCTAAAACTATTAGGCTGTTTTGCTCTCTGATGCCCGTGGACCGAGAGAACGTAGAATAACGGAGCGATCGTGTCGCTCCGGAGCCCGAGCGAAAAAATTCTAAGTCCCCGTTCGTGTCGCTCCGGAGCCCGAGCGAAAAAATTCTAAGTCCCCGTTCGTGTCGCTCCGGAACCGAATGTCGACGGAACGAAATGACAACGGTAGATCCTTATTCCTGGTGCTCGTGGCTCTCTAAAACCATACACTTGTTCTCCTCTGTCTCTTACCTGTGTCGAGATAATCGAGAATCATGGAGCGTTCGTGTCGCTCCGGAAACGAAAGTCGTCGGTTCGAAACGAGAACGTTAGATCCATATTCCTGATCGTCGAGGCACTCTAAAACTATTAGGCTGTTTTGCTCTCTGATGCCCGTGGACCGAGAGAACGTAGAATAACGGAGCGATCGTGTCGCTCCGGAGCCCGAGCGAAAAAATTCTAAGTCCCCGTTCGTGTCGCTCCGGAGCCCGAGCGAAAAAATAATAAGTCCCCGTTCGTGTCGCTCCGGAACCGAATGTCGACGGAACGAAATGACAACGGTAGATCCTTATTCCTGGTGCTCGTGGCTCTCTAAAACCATACACTTGTTCTCCTCTGTCT
The DNA here is from genome assembly GCF_051401765.1 of Calliopsis andreniformis. Taxonomy (NCBI): domain Eukaryota; kingdom Metazoa; phylum Arthropoda; class Insecta; order Hymenoptera; family Andrenidae; genus Calliopsis; species Calliopsis andreniformis. The sequence goes on from NW_027480603.1 coordinate 789,611, forward strand.
CTTACCTGTGTCGAGATAATCGAGAATCATGGAGCGTTCGTGTCGCTCCGGAACCGAAAGTCGTCGGTTCGAAACGAGAACGTTAGATCCATATTCCTGATCGTTGAGGCACTCTAAAACTATTAGGCTGTTTTGCTCTCTGATGCCCGTGGACCGAGAGAACGTAGAATAACGGAGCGATCGTGTCGCTCCGGAGCCCGAGCGAAAAAATTCTAAGTCCCCGTTCGTGTCGCTCCGGAGCCCGAGCGAAAAAATTCTAAGTCCCCGTTCGTGTCGCTCCGGAACCGAATGTCGACGGAACGAAATGACAACGGTAGATCCTTATTCCTGGTGCTCGTGGCTCTCTAAAACCATACACTTGTTCTCCTCTGTCTCTTACCTGTGTCGAGATAATCGAGAATCATGGAGCGTTCGTGTCGCTCCGGAACCGAAAGTCGTCGGTTCGAAACGAGAACGATAGATCCATATTCCTGATCGTTGAGGCACTCTAAAACTATTAGGCTGTTTTGCTCTCTGATGCCCGTGGACCGAGAGAACGTAGAATAACGGAGCGATCGTGTCGCTCCGGAGCCCGAGCGAAAAAATTCTAAGTCCCCGTTCGTGTCGCTCCGGAGCCCGAGCGAAAAAATTCTAAGTCCCCGTTCGTGTCGCTCCGGAACCGAATGTCGACGGAACGAAATGACAACGGTAGATCCTTATTCCTGGTGCTCGTGGCTCTCTAAAACCATACACTTGTTCTCCTCTGTCTCTTACCTGTGTCGAGATAATCGAGAATCATGGAGCGTTCGTGTCGCTCCGGAACCGAAAGTCGTCGGTTCGAAACGAGAACGATAGATCCATATTCCTGATCGTTGAGGCACTCTAAAACTATTAGGCTGTTTTGCTCTCTGATGCCCGTGGACCGAGAGAACGTAGAATAACGGAGCGATCGTGTCGCTCCGGAGCCCGAGCGAAAAAATTCTAAGTCCCCGTTCGTGTCGCTCCGGAGCCCGAGCGAAAAAATTCTAAGTCCCCGTTCGTGTCGCTCCGGAACCGAATGTCGACGGAACGAAATGACAACGGTAGATCCTTATTCCTGGTGCTCGTGGCTCTCTAAAACCATACACTTGTTCTCCTCTGTCTCTTACCTGTGTCGAGATAATCGAGAATCATGGAGCGTTCGTGTCGCTCCGGAACCGAAAGTCGTCGGTTCGAAACGAGAACGTTAGATCCATATTCCTGATCGTTGAGGCACTCTAAAACTATTAGGCTGTTTTGCTCTCTGATGCCCGTGGACCGAGAGAACGTAGAATAACGGAGCGATCGTGTCGCTCCGGAGCCCGAGCGAAAAAATTCTAAGTCCCCGTTCGTGTCGCTCCGGAGCCCGAGCGAAAAAATTCTAAGTCCCCGTTCGTGTCGCTCCGGAACCGAATGTCGACGGAACGAAATGACAACGGTAGATCCTTATTCCTGGTGCTCGTGGCTCTCTAAAACCATACACTTGTTCTCCTCTGTCTCTTACCTGTGTCGAGATAATCGAGAATCATGGAGCGTTCGTGTCGCTCCGGAACCGAAAGTCGTCGGTTCGAAACGAGAACGATAGATCCATATTCCTGATCGTTGAGGCACTCTAAAACTATTAGGCTGTTTTGCTCTCTGATGCCCGTGGACCGAGAGAACGTAGAATAACGGAGCGATCGTGTCGCTCCGGAGCCCGAGCGAAAAAATTCTAAGTCCCCGTTCGTGTCGCTCCGGAGCCCGAGCGAAAAAATTCTAAGTCCCCGTTCGTGTCGCTCCGGAACCGAATGTCGACGGAACGAAATGACAACGGTAGATCCTTATTCCTGGTGCTCGTGGCTCTCTAAAACCATACACTTGTTCTCCTCTGTCTCTTACCTGTGTCGAGATAATCGAGAATCATGGAGCGTTCGTGTCGCTCCGGAACCGAAAGTCGTCGGTTCGAAACGAGAACGATAGATCCATATTCCTGATCGTTGAGGCACTCTAAAACTATTAGGCTGTTTTGCTCTCTGATGCCCGTGGACCGAGAGAACGTAGAATAACGGAGCGATCGTGTCGCTCCGGAGCCCGAGCGAAAAAATTCTAAGTCCCCGTTCGTGTCGCTCCGGAGCCCGAGCGAAAAAATTCTAAGTCCCCGTTCGTGTCGCTCCGGAACCGAATGTCGACGGAACGAAATGACAACGGTAGATCCTTATTCCTGGTGCTCGTGGCTCTCTAAAACCATACACTTGTTCTCCTCTGTCTCTTACCTGTGTCGAGATAATCGAGAATCATGGAGCGTTCGTGTCGCTCCGGAACCGAAAGTCGTCGGTTCGAAACGAGAACGATAGATCCATATTCCTGATCGTTGAGGCACTCTAAAACTATTAGGCTGTTTTGCTCTCTGATGCCCGTGGACCGAGAGAACGTAGAATAACGGAGCGATCGTGTCGCTCCGGAGCCCGAACGAAAAAATTCTAAGTCCCCGTTCGTGTCGCTCCGGAGCCCGAGCGAAAAAATTCTAAGTCCCCGTTCGTGTCGCTCCGGAACCGAATGTCGACGGAACGAAATGACAACGGTAGATCCTTATTCCTGGTGCTCGTGGCTCTCTAAAACCATACACTTGTTCTCCTCTGTCTCTTACCTGTGTCGAGATAATCGAGAATCATGGAGCGTTCGTGTCGCTCCGGAACCGAAAGTCGTCGGTTCGAAACGAGAACGTTAGATCCATATTCCTGATCGTTGAGGCACTCTAAAACTATTAGGCTGTTTTGCTCTCTGATGCCCGTGGACCGAGAGAACGTAGAATAACGGAGCGATCGTGTCGCTCCGGAGCCCGAGCGAAAAATTCTAAGTCCCCGTTCGTGTCGCTCCGGAGCCCGAGCGAAAAAATTCTAAGTCCCCGTTCGTGTCGCTCCGGAACCGAATGTCGACGGAACGAAATGACAACGGTAGATCCTTATTCCTGGTGCTCGTGGCTCTCTAAAACCATACACTTGTTCTCCTCTGTCTCTTACCTGTGTCGAGATAATCGAGAATCATGGAGCGTTCGTGTCGCTCCGGAACCGAAAGTCGTCGGTTCGAAACGAGAACGATAGATCCATATTCCTGATCGTTGAGGCACTCTAAAACTATTAGGCTGTTTTGCTCTCTGATGCCCGTGGACCGAGAGAACGTAGAATAACGGAGCGATCGTGTCGCTCCGGAGCCCGAGCGAAAAAATTCTAAGTCCCCGTTCGTGTCGCTCCGGAGCCCGAGCGAAAAAATTCTAAGTCCCCGTTCGTGTCGCTCCGGAACCGAATGTCGACGGAACGAAATGACAACGGTAGATCCTTATTCCTGGTGCTCGTGGCTCTCTAAAACCATACACTTGTTCTCCTCTGTCTCTTACCTGTGTCGAGATAATCGAGAATCATGGAGCGTTCGTGTCGCTCCGGAACCGAAAGTCGTCGGTTCGAAACGAGAACGATAGATCCATATTCCTGATCGTTGAGGCACTCTAAAACTATTAGGCTGTTTTGCTCTCTGATGCCCGTGGACCGAGAGAACGTAGAATAACGGAGCGATCGTGTCGCTCCGGAGCCCGAGCGAAAAAATTCTAAGTCCCCGTTCGTGTCGCTCCGGAGCCCGAGCGAAAAAATTCTAAGTCCCCGTTCGTGTCGCTCCGGAACCGAATGTCGACGGAACGAAATGACAACGGTAGATCCTTATTCCTGGTGCTCGTGGCTCTCTAAAACCATACACTTGTTCTCCTCTGTCTTTTACCTGTGTCGAGATAATCGAGAATCATGGAGCGTTCGTGTCGCTCCGGAACCGAAAGTCGTCGGTTCGAAACGAGAACGATAGATCCATATTCCTGATCGTTGAGGCACTCTAAAACTATTAGGCTGTTTTGCTCTCTGATGCCCGTGGACCGAGAGAACGTAGAATAACGGAGCGATCGTGTCGCTCCGGAGCCCGAGCGAAAAAATTCTAAGTCCCCGTTCGTGTCGCTCCGGAGCCCGAGCGAAAAAATTCTAAGTCCCCGTTCGTGTCGCTCCGGAACCGAATGTCGACGGAACGAAATGACAACGGTAGATCCTTATTCCTGGTGCTCGTGGCTCTCTAAAACCATACACTTGTTCTCCTCTGTCTCTTACCTGTGTCGAGATAATCGAGAATCATGGAGCGTTCGTGTCGCTCCGGAACCGAAAGTCGTCGGTTCGAAACGAGAACGATAGATCCATATTCCTGATCGTTGAGGCACTCTAAAACTATTAGGCTGTTTTGCTCTCTGATGCCCGTGGACCGAGAGAACGTAGAATAACGGAGCGATCGTGTCGCTCCGGAGCCCGAGCGAAAAAATTCTAAGTCCCCGTTCGTGTCGCTCCGGAGCCCGAGCGAAAAAATTCTAAGTCCCCGTTCGTGTCGCTCCGGAACCGAATGTCGACGGAACGAAATGACAACGGTAGATCCTTATTCCTGGTGCTCGTGGCTCTCTAAAACCATACACTTGTTCTCCTCTGTCTCTTACCTGTGTCGAGATAATCGAGAATCATGGAGCGTTCGTGTCGCTCCGGAACCGAAAGTCGTCGGTTCGAAACGAGAACGATAGATCCATATTCCTGATCGTTGAGGCACTCTAAAACTATTAGGCTGTTTTGCTCTCTGATGCCCGTGGACCGAGAGAACGTAGAATAACGGAGCGATCGTGTCGCTCCGGAGCCCGAGCGAAAAAATTCTAAGTCCCCGTTCGTGTCGCTCCGGAGCCCGAGCGAAAAAATTCTAAGTCCCCGTTCGTGTCGCTCCGGAACCGAATGTCGACGGAACGAAATGACAACGGTAGATCCTTATTCCTGGTGCTCGTGGCTCTCTAAAACCATACACTTGTTCTCCTCTGTCTCTTACCTGTGTCGAGATAATCGAGAATCATGGAGCGTTCGTGTCGCTCCGGAACCGAAAGTCGTCGGTTCGAAACGAGAACGATAGATCCATATTCCTGATCGTTGAGGCACTCTAAAACTATTAGGCTGTTTTGCTCTCTGATGCCCGTGGACCGAGAGAACGTAGAATAACGGAGCGATCGTGTCGCTCCGGAGCCCGAGCGAAAAAATTCTAAGTCCCCGTTCGTGTCGCTCCGGAGCCCGAGCGAAAAAATTCTAAGTCCCCGTTCGTGTCGCTCCGGAACCGAATGTCGACGGAACGAAATGACAACGGTAGATCCTTATTCCTGGTGCTCGTGGCTCTCTAAAACCATACACTTGTTCTCCTCTGTCTCTTACCTGTGTCGAGATAATCGAGAATCATGGAGCGTTCGTGTCGCTCCGGAACCGAAAGTCGTCGGTTCGAAACGAGAACGATAGATCCATATTCCTGATCGTTGAGGCACTCTAAAACTATTAGGCTGTTTTGCTCTCTGATGCCCGTGGACCGAGAGAACGTAGAATAACGGAGCGATCGTGTCGCTCCGGAGCCCGAGCGAAAAAATTCTAAGTCCCCGTTCGTGTCGCTCCGGAGCCCGAGCGAAAAAATTCTAAGTCCCCGTTCGTGTCGCTCCGGAACCGAATGTCGACGGAACGAAATGACAACGGTAGATCCTTATTCCTGGTGCTCGTGGCTCTCTAAAACCATACACTTGTTCTCCTCTGTCTCTTACCTGTGTCGAGATAATCGAGAATCATGGAGCGTTCGTGTCGCTCCGGAACCGAAAGTCGTCGGTTCGAAACGAGAACGATAGATCCATATTCCTGATCGTTGAGGCACTCTAAAACTATTAGGCTGTTTTGCTCTCTGATGCCCGTGGACCGAGAGAACGTAGAATAACGGAGCGATCGTGTCGCTCCGGAGCCCGAGCGAAAAAATTCTAAGTCCCCGTTCGTGTCGCTCCGGAGCCCGAGCGAAAAAATTCTAAGTCCCCGTTCGTGTCGCTCCGGAACCGAATGTCGACGGAACGAAATGACAACGGTAGATCCTTATTCCTGGTGCTCGTGGCTCTCTAAAACCATACACTTGTTCTCCTCTGTCTCTTACCTGTGTCGAGATAATCGAGAATCATGGAGCGTTCGTGTCGCTCCGGAACCGAAAGTCGTCGGTTCGAAACGAGAACGATAGATCCATATTCCTGATCGTTGAGGCACTCTAAAACTATTAGGCTGTTTTGCTCTCTGATGCCCGTGGACCGAGAGAACGTAGAATAACGGAGCGATCGTGTCGCTCCGGAGCCCGAGCGAAAAAATTCTAAGTCCCCGTTCGTGTCGCTCCGGAGCCCGAGCGAAAAAATTCTAAGTCCCCGTTCGTGTCGCTCCGGAACCGAATGTCGACGGAACGAAATGACAACGGTAGATCCTTATTCCTGGTGCTCGTGGCTCTCTAAAACCATACACTTGTTCTCCTCTGTCTCTTACCTGTGTCGAGATAATCGAGAATCATGGAGCGTTCGTGTCGCTCCGGAACCGAAAGTCGTCGGTTCGAAACGAGAACGATAGATCCATATTCCTGATCGTTGAGGCACTCTAAAACTATTAGGCTGTTTTGCTCTCTGATGCCCGTGGACCGAGAGAACGTAGAATAACGGAGCGATCGTGTCGCTCCGGAGCCCGAGCGAAAAAATTCTAAGTCCCCGTTCGTGTCGCTCCGGAGCCCGAGCGAAAAAATTCTAAGTCCCCGTTCGTGTCGCTCCGGAACCGAATGTCGACGGAACGAAATGACAACGGTAGATCCTTATTCCTGGTGCTCGTGGCTCTCTAAAACCATACACTTGTTCTCCTCTGTCTCTTACCTGTGTCGAGATAATCGAGAATCATGGAGCGTTCGTGTCGCTCCGGAACCGAAAGTCGTCGGTTCGAAACGAGAACGATAGATCCATATTCCTGATCGTTGAGGCACTCTAAAACTATTAGGCTGTTTTGCTCTCTGATGCCCGTGGACCGAGAGAACGTAGAATAACGGAGCGATCGTGTCGCTCCGGAGCCCGAGCGAAAAAATTCTAAGTCCCCGTTCGTGTCGCTCCGGAGCCCGAGCGAAAAAATTCTAAGTCCCCGTTCGTGTCGCTCCGGAACCGAATGTCGACGGAACGAAATGACAACGGTAGATCCTTATTCCTGGTGCTCGTGGCTCTCTAAAACCATACACTTGTTCTCCTCTGTCTCTTACCTGTGTCGAGATAATCGAGAATCATGGAGCGTTCGTGTCGCTCCGGAACCGAAAGTCGTCGGTTCGAAACGAGAACGATAGATCCATATTCCTGATCGTTGAGGCACTCTAAAACTATTAGGCTGTTTTGCTCTCTGATGCCCGTGGACCGAGAGAACGTAGAATAACGGAGCGATCGTGTCGCTCCGGAGCCCGAGCGAAAAAATTCTAAGTCCCCGTTCGTGTCGCTCCGGAGCCCGAGCGAAAAAATTCTAAGTCCCCGTTCGTGTCGCTCCGGAACCGAATGTCGACGGAACGAAATGACAACGGTAGATCCTTATTCCTGGTGCTCGTGGCTCTCTAAAACCATACACTTGTTCTCCTCTGTCTCTTACCTGTGTCGAGATAATCGAGAATCATGGAGCGTTCGTGTCGCTCCGGAACCGAAAGTCGTCGGTTCGAAACGAGAACGATAGATCCATATTCCTGATCGTTGAGGCACTCTAAAACTATTAGGCTGTTTTGCTCTCTGATGCCCGTGGACCGAGAGAACGTAGAATAACGGAGCGATCGTGTCGCTCCGGAGCCCGAGCGAAAAAATTCTAAGTCCCCGTTCGTGTCGCTCCGGAGCCCGAGCGAAAAAATTCTAAGTCCCCGTTCGTGTCGCTCCGGAACCGAATGTCGACGGAACGAAATGACAACGGTAGATCCTTATTCCTGGTGCTCGTGGCTCTCTAAAACCATACACTTGTTCTCCTCTGTCTCTTACCTGTGTCGAGATAATCGAGAATCATGGAGCGTTCGTGTCGCTCCGGAACCGAAAGTCGTCGGTTCGAAACGAGAACGATAGATCCATATTCCTGATCGTTGAGGCACTCTAAAACTATTAGGCTGTTTTGCTCTCTGATGCCCGTGGACCGAGAGAACGTAGAATAACGGAGCGATCGTGTCGCTCCGGAGCCCGAGCGAAAAAATTCTAAGTCCCCGTTCGTGTCGCTCCGGAGCCCGAGCGAAAAAATTCTAAGTCCCCGTTCGTGTCGCTCCGGAACCGAATGTCGACGGAACGAAATGACAACGGTAGATCCTTATTCCTGGTGCTCGTGGCTCTCTAAAACCATACACTTGTTCTCCTCTGTCTCTTACCTGTGTCGAGATAATCGAGAATCATGGAGCGTTCGTGTCGCTCCGGAACCGAAAGTCGTCGGTTCGAAACGAGAACGATAGATCCATATTCCTGATCGTTGAGGCACTCTAAAACTATTAGGCTGTTTTGCTCTCTGATGCCCGTGGACCGAGAGAACGTAGAATAACGGAGCGATCGTGTCGCTCCGGAGCCCGAGCGAAAAAATTCTAAGTCCCCGTTCGTGTCGCTCCGGAGCCCGAGCGAAAAAATTCTAAGTCCCCGTTCGTGTCGCTCCGGAACCGAATGTCGACGGAACGAAATGACAACGGTAGATCCTTATTCCTGGTGCTCGTGGCTCTCTAAAACCATACACTTGTTCTCCTCTGTCTCTTACCTGTGTCGAGATAATCGAGAATCATGGAGCGTTCGTGTCGCTCCGGAACCGAAAGTCGTCGGTTCGAAACGAGAACGATAGATCCATATTCCTGATCGTTGAGGCACTCTAAAACTATTAGGCTGTTTTGCTCTCTGATGCCCGTGGACCGAGAGAACGTAGAATAACGGAGCGATCGTGTCGCTCCGGAGCCCGAGCGAAAAAATTCTAAGTCCCCGTTCGTGTCGCTCCGGAGCCCGAGCGAAAAAATTCTAAGTCCCCGTTCGTGTCGCTCCGGAACCGAATGTCGACGGAACGAAATGACAACGGTAGATCCTTATTCCTGGTGCTCGTGGCTCTCTAAAACCATACACTTGTTCTCCTCTGTCTCTTACCTGTGTCGAGATAATCGAGAATCATGGAGCGTTCGTGTCGCTCCGGAACCGAAAGTCGTCGGTTCGAAACGAGAACGATAGATCCATATTCCTGATCGTTGAGGCACTCTAAAACTATTAGGCTGTTTTGCTCTCTGATGCCCGTGGACCGAGAGAACGTAGAATAACGGAGCGATCGTGTCGCTCCGGAGCCCGAGCGAAAAAATTCTAAGTCCCCGTTCGTGTCGCTCCGGAGCCCGAGCGAAAAAATTCTAAGTCCCCGTTCGTGTCGCTCCGGAACCGAATGTCGACGGAACGAAATGACAACGGTAGATCCTTATTCCTGGTGCTCGTGGCTCTCTAAAACCATACACTTGTTCTCCTCTGTCTCTTACCTGTGTCGAGATAATCGAGAATCATGGAGCGTTCGTGTCGCTCCGGAACCGAAAGTCGTCGGTTCGAAACGAGAACGATAGATCCATATTCCTGATCGTTGAGGCACTCTAAAACTATTAGGCTGTTTTGCTCTCTGATGCCCGTGGACCGAGAGAACGTAGAATAACGGAGCGATCGTGTCGCTCCGGAGCCCGAGCGAAAAAATTCTAAGTCCCCGTTCGTGTCGCTCCGGAGCCCGAGCGAAAAAATTCTAAGTCCCCGTTCGTGTCGCTCCGGAACCGAATGTCGACGGAACGAAATGACAACGGTAGATCCTTATTCCTGGTGCTCGTGGCTCTCTAAAACCATACACTTGTTCTCCTCTGTCTCTTACCTGTGTCGAGATAATCGAGAATCATGGAGCGTTCGTGTCGCTCCGGAACCGAAAGTCGTCGGTTCGAAACGAGAACGTTAGATCCATATTCCTGATCGTTGAGGCACTCTAAAACTATTAGGCTGTTTTGCTCTCTGATGCCCGTGGACCGAGAGAACGTAGAATAACGGAGCGATCGTGTCGCTCCGGAGCCCGAGCGAAAAAATTCTAAGTCCCCGTTCGTGTCGCTCCGGAGCCCGAGCGAAAAAATTCTAAGTCCCCGTTCGTGTCGCTCCGGAACCGAATGTCGACGGAACGAAATGACAACGGTAGATCCTTATTCCTGGTGCTCGTGGCTCTCTAAAACCATACACTTGTTCTCCTCTGTCTCTTACCTGTGTCGAGATAATCGAGAATCATGGAGCGTTCGTGTCGCTCCGGAACCGAAAGTCGTCGGTTCGAAACGAGAACGTTAGATCCATATTCCTGATCGTTGAGGCACTCTAAAACTATTAGGCTGTTTTGCTCTCTGATGCCCGTGGACCGAGAGAACGTAGAATAACGGAGCGATCGTGTCGCTCCGGAGCCCGAGCGAAAAAATTCTAAGTCCCCGTTCGTGTCGCTCCGGAGCCCGAGCGAAAAAATTCTAAGTCCCCGTTCGTGTCGCTCCGGAACCGAATGTCGACGGAACGAAATGACAACGGTAGATCCTTATTCCTGGTGCTCGTGGCTCTCTAAAACCATACACTTGTTCTCCTCTGTCTCTTACCTGTGTCGAGATAATCGAGAATCATGGAGCGTTCGTGTCGCTCCGGAACCGAAAGTCGTCGGTTCGAAACGAGAACGATAGATCCATATTCCTGATCGTTGAGGCACTCTAAAACTATTAGGCTGTTTTGCTCTCTGATGCCCGTGGACCGAGAGAACGTAGAATAACGGAGCGATCGTGTCGCTCCGGAGCCCGAACGAAAAAATTCTAAGTCCCCGTTCGTGTCGCTCCGGAGCCCGAGCGAAAAAATTCTAAGTCCCCGTTCGTGTCGCTCCGGAACCGAATGTCGACGGAACGAAATGACAACGGTAGATCCTTATTCCTGGTGCTCGTGGCTCTCTAAAACCATACACTTGTTCTCCTCTGTCTCTTACCTGTGTCGAGATAATCGAGAATCATGGAGCGTTCGTGTCGCTCCGGAACCGAAAGTCGTCGGTTCGAAACGAGAACGTTAGATCCATATTCCTGATCGTTGAGGCACTCTAAAACTATTAGGCTGTTTTGCTCTCTGATGCCCGTGGACCGAGAGAACGTAGAATAACGGAGCGATCGTGTCGCTCCGGAGCCCGAGCGAAAAAATTCTAAGTCCCCGTTCGTGTCGCTCCGGAGCCCGAGCGAAAAAATTCTAAGTCCCCGTTCGTGTCGCTCCGGAACCGAATGTCGACGGAACGAAATGACAACGGTAGATCCTTATTCCTGGTGCTCGTGGCTCTCTAAAACCATACACTTGTTCTCCTCTGTCTCTTACCTGTGTCGAGATAATCGAGAATCATGGAGCGTTCGTGTCGCTCCGGAACCGAAAGTCGTCGGTTCGAAACGAGAACGTTAGATCCATATTCCTGATCGTTGAGGCACTCTAAAACTATTAGGCTGTTTTGCTCTCTGATGCCCGTGGACCGAGAGAACGTAGAATAACGGAGCGATCGTGTCGCTCCGGAGCCCGAGCGAAAAAATTCTAAGTCCCCGTTCGTGTCGCTCCGGAGCCCGAGCGAAAAAATTCTAAGTCCCCGTTCGTGTCGCTCCGGAACCGAATGTCGACGGAACGAAATGACAACGGTAGATCCTTATTCCTGGTGCTCGTGGCTCTCTAAAACCATACACTTGTTCTCCTCTGTCTCTTACCTGTGTCGAGATAATCGAGAATCATGGAGCGTTCGTGTCGCTCCGGAACCGAAAGTCGTCGGTTCGAAACGAGAACGATAGATCCATATTCCTGATCGTTGAGGCACTCTAAAACTATTAGGCTGTTTTGCTCTCTGATGCCCGTGGACCGAGAGAACGTAGAATAACGGAGCGATCGTGTCGCTCCGGAGCCCGAGCGAAAAAATTCTAAGTCCCCGTTCGTGTCGCTCCGGAGCCCGAGCGAAAAAATTCTAAGTCCCCGTTCGTGTCGCTCCGGAACCGAATGTCGACGGAACGAAATGACAACGGTAGATCCTTATTCCTGGTGCTCGTGGCTCTCTAAAACCATACACTTGTTCTCCTCTGTCTCTTACCTGTGTCGAGATAATCGAGAATCATGGAGCGTTCGTGTCGCTCCGGAACCGAAAGTCGTCGGTTCGAAACGAGAACGATAGATCCATATTCCTGATCGTTGAGGCACTCTAAAACTATTAGGCTGTTTTGCTCTCTGATGCCCGTGGACCGAGAGAACGTAGAATAACGGAGCGATCGTGTCGCTCCGGAGCCCGAGCGAAAAAATTCTAAGTCCCCGTTCGTGTCGCTCCGGAGCCCGAGCGAAAAAATTCTAAGTCCCCGTTCGTGTCGCTCCGGAACCGAATGTCGACGGAACGAAATGACAACGGTAGATCCTTATTCCTGGTGCTCGTGGCTCTCTAAAACCATACACTTGTTCTCCTCTGTCTCTTACCTGTGTCGAGATAATCGAGAATCATGGAGCGTTCGTGTCGCTCCGGAACCGAAAGTCGTCGGTTCGAAACGAGAACGATAGATCCATATTCCTGATCGTTGAGGCACTCTAAAACTATTAGGCTGTTTTGCTCTCTGATGCCCGTGGACCGAGAGAACGTAGAATAACGGAGCGATCGTGTCGCTCCGGAGCCCGAGCGAAAAAATTCTAAGTCCCCGTTCGTGTCGCTCCGGAGCCCGAGCGAAAAAATTCTAAGTCCCCGTTCGTGTCGCTCCGGAACCGAATGTCGACGGAACGAAATGACAACGGTAGATCCTTATTCCTGGTGCTCGTGGCTCTCTAAAACCATACACTTGTTCTCCTCTGTCTCTTACCTGTGTCGAGATAATCGAGAATCATGGAGCGTTCGTGTCGCTCCGGAACCGAAAGTCGTCGGTTCGAAACGAGAACGATAGATCCATGTTCCTGATCGTTGAGGCACTCTAAAACTATTAGGCTGTTTTGCTCTCTGATGCCCGTGGACCGAGAGAACGTAGAATAACGGAGCGATCGTGTCGCTCCGGAGCCCGAGCGAAAAAATTCTAAGTCCCCGTTCGTGTCGCTCCGGAGCCCGAGCGAAAAAATTCTAAGTCCCCGTTCGTGTCGCTCCGGAACCGAATGTCGACGGAACGAAATGACAACGGTAGATCCTTATTCCTGGTGCTCGTGGCTCTCTAAAACCATACACTTGTTCTCCTCTGTCTCTTACCTGTGTCGAGATAATCGAGAATCATGGAGCGTTCGTGTCACTCCGGAACCGAAAGTCGTCGGTTCGAAACGAGAACGATAGATCCATATTCCTGATCGTTGAGGCACTCTAAAACTATTAGGCTGTTTTGCTCTCTGATGCCCGTGGACCGAGAGAACGTAGAATAACGGAGCGATCGTGTCGCTCCGGAGCCCGAGCGAAAAAATTCTAAGTCCCCGTTCGTGTCGCTCCGGAGCCCGAGCGAAAAAATTCTAAGTCCCCGTTCGTGTCGCTCCGGAACCGAATGTCGACGGAACGAAATGACAACGGTAGATCCTTATTCCTGGTGCTCGTGGCTCTCTAAAACCATACACTTGTTCTCCTCTGTCTCTTACCTGTGTCGAGATAATCGAGAATCATGGAGCGTTCGTGTCGCTCCGGAACCGAAAGTCGTCGGTTCGAAACGAGAACGATAGATCCATATTCCTGATCGTTGAGGCACTCTAAAACTATTAGGCTGTTTTGCTCTCTGATGCCCGTGGACCGAGAGAACGTAGAATAACGGAGCGATCGTGTCGCTCCGGAGCCCGAGCGAAAAAATTCTAAGTCCCCGTTCGTGTCGCTCCGGAGCCCGAGCGAAAAAATTCTAAGTCCCCGTTCGTGTCGCTCCGGAACCGAATGTCGACGGAACGAAATGACAACGGTAGATCCTTATTCCTGGTGCTCGTGGCTCTCTAAAACCATACACTTGTTCTCCTCTGTCTCTTACCTGTGTCGAGATAATCGAGAATCATGGAGCGTTCGTGTCGCTCCGGAACCGAAAGTCGTCGGTTCGAAACGAGAACGATAGATCCATATTCCTGATCGTTGAGGCACTCTAAAACTATTAGGCTGTTTTGCTCTCTGATGCCCGTGGACCGAGAGAACGTAGAATAACGGAGCGATCGTGTCGCTCCGGAGCCCGAGCGAAAAAATTCTAAGTCCCCGTTCGTGTCGCTCCGGAGCCCGAGCGAAAAAATTCTAAGTCCCCGTTCGTGTCGCTCCGGAACCGAATGTCGACGGAACGAAATGACAACGGTAGATCCTTATTCCTGGTGCTCGTGGCTCTCTAAAACCATACACTTGTTCTCCTCTGTCTCTTACCTGTGTCGAGATAATCGAGAATCATGGAGCGTTCGTGTCGCTCCGGAACCGAAAGTCGTCGGTTCGAAACGAGAACGATAGATCCATATTCCTGATCGTTGAGGCACTCTAAAACTATTAGGCTGTTTTGCTCTCTGATGCCCGTGGACCGAGAGAACGTAGAATAACGGAGCGATCGTGTCGCTCCGGAGCCCGAGCGAAAAAATTCTAAGTCCCCGTTCGTGTCGCTCCGGAGCCCGAGCGAAAAAATTCTAAGTCCCCGTTCGTGTCGCTCCGGAACCGAATGTCGACGGAACGAAATGACAACGGTAGATCCTTATTCCTGGTGCTCGTGGCTCTCTAAAACCATACACTTGTTCTCCTCTGTCTCTTACCTGTGTCGAGATAATCGAGAATCATGGAGCGTTCGTGTCGCTCCGGAACCGAAAGTCGTCGGTTCGAAACGAGAACGTTAGATCCATATTCCTGATCGTTGAGGCACTCTAAAACTATTAGGCTGTTTTGCTCTCTGATGCCCGTGGACCGAGAGAACGTAGAATAACGGAGCGATCGTGTCGCTCCGGAGCCCGAGCGAAAAAATTCTAAGTCCCCGTTCGTGTCGCTCCGGAGCCCGAGCGAAAAAATTCTAAGTCCCCGTTCGTGTCACTCCGGAACCGAATGTCGACGGAACGAAATGACAACGGTAGATCCTTATTCCTGGTGCTCGTGGCTCTCTAAAACCATACACTTGTTCTCCTCTGTCTCTTACCTGTGTCGAGATAATCGAGAATCATGGAGCGTTCGTGTCGCTCCGGAACCGAAAGTCGTCGGTTCGAAACGAGAACGATAGATCCATATTCCTGATCGTTGAGGCACTCTAAAACTATTAGGCTGTTTTGCTCTCTGATGCCCGTGGACCGAGAGAACGTAGAATAACGGAGCGATCGTGTCGCTCCGGAGCCCGAGCGAAAAAATTCTAAGTCCCCGTTCGTGTCGCTCCGGAGCCCGAGCGAAAAAATTCTAAGTCCCCGTTCGTGTCGCTCCGGAACCGAATGTCGACGGAACGAAATGACAACGGTAGATCCTTATTCCTGGTGCTCGTGGCTCTCTAAAACCATACACTTGTTCTCCTCTGTCTCTTACCTGTGTCGAGATAATCGAGAATCATGGAGCGTTCGTGTCGCTCCGGAACCGAAAGTCGTCGGTTCGAAACGAGAACGATAGATCCATATTCCTGATCGTTGAGGCACTCTAAAACTATTAGGCTGTTTTGCTCTCTGATGCCCGTGGACCGAGAGAACGTAGAATAACGGAGCGATCGTGTCGCTCCGGAGCCCGAGCGAAAAAATTCTAAGTCCCCGTTCGTGTCGCTCCGGAGCCCGAGCGAAAAAATTCTAAGTTCCCGTTCGTGTCGCTCCGGAACCGAATGTCGACGGAACGAAATGACAACGGTAGATCCTTATTCCTGGTGCTCGTGGCTCTCTAAAACCATACACTTGTTCTCCTCTGTCTCTTACCTGTGTCGAGATAATCGAGAATCATGGAGCGTTCGTGTCGCTCCGGAACCGAAAGTCGTCGGTTCGAAACGAGAACGATAGATCCATATTCCTGATCGTTGAGGCACTCTAAAACTATTAGGCTGTTTTGCTCTCTGATGCCCGTGGACCGAGAGAACGTAGAATAACGGAGCGATCGTGTCGCTCCGGAGCCCGAGCGAAAAAATTCTAAGTCCCCGTTCGTGTCGCTCCGGAGCCCGAGCGAAAAAATTCTAAGTCCCCGTTCGTGTCGCTCCGGAACCGAATGTCGACGGAACGAAATGACAACGGTAGATCCTTATTCCTGGTGCTCGTGGCTCTCTAAAACCATACACTTGTTCTCCTCTGTCTCTTACCTGTGTCGAGATAATCGAGAATCATGGAGCGTTCGTGTCGCTCCGGAACCGAAAGTCGTCGGTTCGAAACGAGAACGATAGATCCATATTCCTGATCGTTGAGGCACTCTAAAACTATTAGGCTGTTTTGCTCTCTGATGCCCGTGGACCGAGAGAACGTAGAATAACGGAGCGATCGTGTCGCTCCGGAGCCCGAGCGAAAAAATTCTAAGTCCCCGTTCGTGTCGCTCCGGAGCCCGAGCGAAAAAATTCTAAGTCCCCGTTCGTGTCGCTCCGGAACCGAATGTCGACGGAACGAAATGACAACGGTAGATCCTTATTCCTGGTGCTCGTGGCTCTCTAAAACCATACACTTGTTCTCCTCTGTCTCTTACCTGTGTCGAGATAATCGAGAATCATGGAGCGTTCGTGTCGCTCCGGAACCGAAAGTCGTCGGTTCGAAACGAGAACGATAGATCCATATTCCTGATCGTTGAGGCACTCTAAAACTATTAGGCTGTTTTGCTCTCTGATGCCCGTGGACCGAGAGAACGTAGAATAACGGAGCGATCGTGTCGCTCCGGAGCCCGAGCGAAAAAATTCTATGTCCCCGTTCGTGTCGCTCCGGAGCCCGAGCGAAAAAATTCTAAGTCCCCGTTCGTGTCGCTCCGGAACCGAATGTCGACGGAACGAAATGACAACGGTAGATCCTTATTCCTGGTGCTCGTGGCTCTCTAAAACCATACACTTGTTCTCCTCTGTCTCTTACCTGTGTCGAGATAATCGAGAATCATGGAGCGTTCGTGTCGCTCCGGAACCGAAAGTCGTCGGTTCGAAACGAGAACGATAGATCCATATTCCTGATCGTTGAGGCACTCTAAAACTATTAGGCTGTTTTGCTCTCTGATGCCCGTGGACCGAGAGAACGTAGAATAACGGAGCGATCGTGTCGCTCCGGAGCCCGAGCGAAAAAATTCTAAGTCCCCGTTCGTGTCGCTCCGGAGCCCGAGCGAAAAAATTCTAAGTCCCCGTTCGTGTCGCTCCGGAACCGAATGTCGACGGAACGAAATGACAACGGTAGATCCTTATTCCTGGTGCTCGTGGCTCTCTAAAACCATACACTTGTTCTCCTCTGTCTCTTACCTGTGTCGAGATAATCGAGAATCATGGAGCGTTCGTGTCGCTCCGGAACCGAAAGTCGTCGGTTCGAAACGAGAACGATAGATCCATATTCCTGATCGTTGAGGCACTCTAAAACTATTAGGCTGTTTTGCTCTCTGATGCCCGTGGACCGAGAGAACGTAGAATAACGGAGCGATCGTGTCGCTCCGGAGCCCGAGCGAAAAAATTCTAAGTCCCCGTTCGTGTCGCTCCGGAGCCCGAGCGAAAAAATTCTAAGTCCCCGTTCGTGTCGCTCCGGAACCGAATGTCGACGGAACGAAATGACAACGGTAGATCCTTATTCCTGGTGCTCGTGGCTCTCTAAAACCATACACTTGTTCTCCTCTGTCTCTTACCTGTGTCGAGATAATCGAGAATCATGGAGCGTTCGTGTCGCTCCGGAACCGAAAGTCGTCGGTTCGAAACGAGAACGATAGATCCATATTCCTGATCGTTGAGGCACTCTAAAACTATTAGGCTGTTTTGCTCTCTGATGCCCGTGGACCGAGAGAACGTAGAATAACGGAGCGATCGTGTCGCTCCGGAGCCCGAGCGAAAAAATTCTAAGTCCCCGTTCGTGTCGCTCCGGAGCCCGAGCGAAAAAATTCTAAGTCCCCGTTCGTGTCGCTCCGGAACCGAATGTCGACGGAACGAAATGACAACGGTAGATCCTTATTCCTGGTGCTCGTGGCTCTCTAAAACCATACACTTGTTCTCCTCTGTCTCTTACCTGTGTCGAGATAATCGAGAATCATGGAGCGTTCGTGTCGCTCCGGAACCGAAAGTCGTCGGTTCGAAACGAGAACGATAGATCCATATTCCTGATCGTTGAGGCACTCTAAAACTATTAGGCTGTTTTGCTCTCTGATGCCCGTGGACCGAGAGAACGTAGAATAACGGAGCGATCGTGTCGCTCCGGAGCCCGAGCGAAAAAATTCTAAGTCCCCGTTCGTGTCGCTCCGGAGCCCGAGCGAAAAAATTCTAAGTCCCCGTTCGTGTCGCTCCGGAACCGAATGTCGACGGAACGAAATGACAACGGTAGATCCTTATTCCTGGTGCTCGTGGCTCTCTAAAACCATACACTTGTTCTCCTCTGTCTCTTACCTGTGTCGAGATAATCGAGAATCATGGAGCGTTCGTGTCGCTCCGGAACCGAAAGTCGTCGGTTCGAAACGAGAACGATAGATCCATATTCCTGATCGTTGAGGCACTCTAAAACTATTAGGCTGTTTTGCTCTCTGATGCCCGTGGACCGAGAGAACGTAGAATAACGGAGCGATCGTGTCGCTCCGGAGCCCGAGCGAAAAAATTCTAAGTCCCCGTTCGTGTCGCTCCGGAGCCCGAGCGAAAAAATTCTAAGTCCCCGTTCGTGTCGCTCCGGAACCGAATGTCGACGGAACGAAATGACAACGGTAGATCCTTATTCCTGGTGCTCGTGGCTCTCTAAAACCATACACTTGTTCTCCTCTGTCTCTTACCTGTGTCGAGATAATCGAGAATCATGGAGCGTTCGTGTCGCTCCGGAACCGAAAGTCGTCGGTTCGAAACGAGAACGATAGATCCATATTCCTGATCGTTGAGGCACTCTAAAACTATTAGGCTGTTTTGCTCTCTGATGCCCGTGGACCGAGAGAACGTAGAATAACGGAGCGATCGTGTCGCTCCGGAGCCCGAACGAAAAAATTCTAAGTCCCCGTTCGTGTCGCTCCGGAGCCCGAGCGAAAAAATTCTAAGTCCCCGTTCGTGTCGCTCCGGAACCGAATGTCGACGGAACGAAATGACAACGGTAGATCCTTATTCCTGGTGCTCGTGGCTCTCTAAAACCATACACTTGTTCTCCTCTGTCTCTTACCTGTGTCGAGATAATCGAGAATCATGGAGCGTTCGTGTCGCTCCGGAACCGAAAGTCGTCGGTTCGAAACGAGAACGTTAGATCCATATTCCTGATCGTTGAGGCACTCTAAAACTATTAGGCTGTTTTGCTCTCTGATGCCCGTGGACCGAGAGAACGTAGAATAACGGAGCGATCGTGTCGCTCCGGAGCCCGAGCGAAAAAATTCTAAGTCCCCGTTCGTGTCGCTCCGGAGCCCGAGCGAAAAAATTCTAAGTCCCCGTTCGTGTCGCTCCGGAACCGAATGTCGACGGAACGAAATGACAACGGTAGATCCTTATTCCTGGTGCTCGTGGCTCTCTAAAACCATACACTTGTTCTCCTCTGTCTCTTACCTGTGTCGAGATAATCGAGAATCATGGAGCGTTCGTGTCGCTCCGGAACCGAAAGTCGTCGGTTCGAAACGAGAACGTTAGATCCATATTCCTGATCGTTGAGGCACTCTAAAACTATTAGGCTGTTTTGCTCTCTGATGCCCGTGGACCGAGAGAACGTAGAATAACGGAGCGATCGTGTCGCTCCGGAGCCCGAGCGAAAAAATTCTAAGTCCCCGTTCGTGTCGCTCCGGAGCCCGAGCGAAAAAATTCTAAGTCCCCGTTCGTGTCGCTCCGGAACCGAATGTCGACGGAACGAAATGACAACGGTAGATCCTTATTCCTGGTGCTCGTGGCTCTCTAAAACCATACACTTGTTCTCCTCTGTCTCTTACCTGTGTCGAGATAATCGAGAATCATGGAGCGTTCGTGTCGCTCCGGAACCGAAAGTCGTCGGTTCGAAACGAGAACGATAGATCCATATTCCTGATCGTTGAGGCACTCTAAAACTATTAGGCTGTTTTGCTCTCTGATGCCCGTGGACCGAGAGAACGTAGAATAACGGAGCGATCGTGTCGCTCCGGAGCCCGAGCGAAAAAATTCTAAGTCCCCGTTCGTGTCGCTCCGGAGCCCGAGCGAAAAAATTCTAAGTCCCCGTTCGTGTCGCTCCGGAACCGAATGTCGACGGAACGAAATGACAACGGTAGATCCTTATTCCTGGTGCTCGTGGCTCTCTAAAACCATACACTTGTTCTCCTCTGTCTCTTACCTGTGTCGAGATAATCGAGAATCATGGAGCGTTCGTGTCGCTCCGGAACCGAAAGTCGTCGGTTCGAAACGAGAACGTTAGATCCATATTCCTGATCGTTGAGGCACTCTAAAACTATTAGGCTGTTTTGCTCTCTGATGCCCGTGGACCGAGAGAACGTAGAATAACGGAGCGATCGTGTCGCTCCGGAGCCCGAGCGAAAAAATTCTAAGTCCCCGTTCGTGTCGCTCCGGAGCCCGAGCGAAAAAATTCTAAGTCCCCGTTCGTGTCGCTCCGGAACCGAATGTCGACGGAACGAAATGACAACGGTAGATCCTTATTCCTGGTGCTCGTGGCTCTCTAAAACCATACACTTGTTCTCCTCTGTCTCTTACCTGTGTCGAGATAATCGAGAATCATGGAGCGTTCGTGTCGCTCCGGAACCGAAAGTCGTCGGTTCGAAACGAGAACGTTAGATCCATATTCCTGATCGTTGAGGCACTCTAAAACTATTAGGCTGTTTTGCTCTCTGATGCCCGTGGACCGAGAGAACGTAGAATAACGGAGCGATCGTGTCGCTCCGGAGCCCGAGCGAAAAAATTCTAAGTCCCCGTTCGTGTCGCTCCGGAGCCCGAGCGAAAAAATTCTAAGTCCCCGTTCGTGTCGCTCCGGAACCGAATGTCGACGGAACGAAATGACAACGGTAGATCCTTATTCCTGGTGCTCGTGGCTCTCTAAAACCATACACTTGTTCTCCTCTGTCTCTTACCTGTGTCGAGATAATCGAGAATCATGGAGCGTTCGTGTCGCTCCGGAACCGAAAGTCGTCGGTTCGAAACGAGAACGATAGATCCATATTCCTGATCGTTGAGGCACTCTAAAACTATTAGGCTGTTTTGCTCTCTGATGCCCGTGGACCGAGAGAACGTAGAATAACGGAGCGATCGTGTCGCTCCGGAGCCCGAGCGAAAAAATTCTAAGTCCCCGTTCGTGTCGCTCCGGAGCCCGAGCGAAAAAATTCTAAGTCCCCGTTCGTGTCGCTCCGGAACCGAATGTCGACGGAACGAAATGACAACGGTAGATCCTTATTCCTGGTGCTCGTGGCTCTCTAAAACCATACACTTGTTCTCCTCTGTCTCTTACCTGTGTCGAGATAATCGAGAATCATGGAGCGTTCGTGTCGCTCCGGAACCGAAAGTCGTCGGTTCGAAACGAGAACGATAGATCCATATTCCTGATCGTTGAGGCACTCTAAAACTATTAGGCTGTTTTGCTCTCTGATGCCCGTGGACCGAGAGAACGTAGAATAACGGAGCGATCGTGTCGCTCCGGAGCCCGAGCGAAAAAATTCTAAGTCCCCGTTCGTGTCGCTCCGGAGCCCGAGCGAAAAAATTCTAAGTCCCCGTTCGTGTCGCTCCGGAACCGAATGTCGACGGAACGAAATGACAACGGTAGATCCTTATTCCTGGTGCTCGTGGCTCTCTAAAACCATACACTTGTTCTCCTCTGTCTCTTACCTGTGTCGAGATAATCGAGAATCATGGAGCGTTCGTGTCGCTCCGGAACCGAAAGTCGTCGGTTCGAAACGAGAACGATAGATCCATATTCCTGATCGTTGAGGCACTCTAAAACTATTAGGCTGTTTTGCTCTCTGATGCCCGTGGACCGAGAGAACGTAGAATAACGGAGCGATCGTGTCGCTCCGGAGCCCGAGCGAAAAAATTCTAAGTCCCCGTTCGTGTCGCTCCGGAGCCCGAGCGAAAAAATTCTAAGTCCCCGTTCGTGTCGCTCCGGAACCGAATGTCGACGGAACGAAATGACAACGGTAGATCCTTATTCCTGGTGCTCGTGGCTCTCTAAAACCATACACTTGTTCTCCTCTGTCTCTTACCTGTGTCGAGATAATCGAGAATCATGGAGCGTTCGTGTCGCTCCGGAACCGAAAGTCGTCGGTTCGAAACGAGAACGATAGATCCATGTTCCTGATCGTTGAGGCACTCTAAAACTATTAGGCTGTTTTGCTCTCTGATGCCCGTGGACCGAGAGAACGTAGAATAACGGAGCGATCGTGTCGCTCCGGAGCCCGAGCGAAAAATTCTAAGTCCCCGTTCGTGTCGCTCCGGAGCCCGAGCGAAAAATTCTAAGTCCCCGTTCGTGTCGCTCCGGAACCGAATGTCGACGGAACGAAATGACAACGGTAGATCCTTATTCCTGGTGCTCGTGGCTCTCTAAAACCATACACTTGTTCTCCTCTGTCTCTTACCTGTGTCGAGATAATCGAGAATCATGGAGCGTTCGTGTCACTCCGGAACCGAAAGTCGTCGGTTCGAAACGAGAACGATAGATCCATATTCCTGATCGTTGAGGCACTCTAAAACTATTAGGCTGTTTTGCTCTCTGATGCCCGTGGACCGAGAGAACGTAGAATAACGGAGCGATCGTGTCGCTCCGGAGCCCGAGCGAAAAAATTCTAAGTCCCCGTTCGTGTCGCTCCGGAGCCCGAGCGAAAAAATTCTAAGTCCCCGTTCGTGTCGCTCCGGAACCGAATGTCGACGGAACGAAATGACAACGGTAGATCCTTATTCCTGGTGCTCGTGGCTCTCTAAAACCATACACTTGTTCTCCTCTGTCTCTTACCTGTGTCGAGATAATCGAGAATCATGGAGCGTTCGTGTCGCTCCGGAACCGAAAGTCGTCGGTTCGAAACGAGAACGATAGATCCATATTCCTGATCGTTGAGGCACTCTAAAACTATTAGGCTGTTTTGCTCTCTGATGCCCGTGGACCGAGAGAACGTAGAATAACGGAGCGATCGTGTCGCTCCGGAGCCCGAGCGAAAAAATTCTAAGTCCCCGTTCGTGTCGCTCCGGAGCCCGAGCGAAAAAATTCTAAGTCCCCGTTCGTGTCGCTCCGGAACCGAATGTCGACGGAACGAAATGACAACGGTAGATCCTTATTCCTGGTGCTCGTGGCTCTCTAAAACCATACACTTGTTCTCCTCTGTCTCTTACCTGTGTCGAGATAATCGAGAATCATGGAGCGTTCGTGTCGCTCCGGAACCGAAAGTCGTCGGTTCGAAACGAGAACGATAGATCCATATTCCTGATCGTTGAGGCACTCTAAAACTATTAGGCTGTTTTGCTCTCTGATGCCCGTGGACCGAGAGAACGTAGAATAACGGAGCGATCGTGTCGCTCCGGAGCCCGAGCGAAAAAATTCTAAGTCCCCGTTCGTGTCGCTCCGGAGCCCGAGCGAAAAAATTCTAAGTCCCCGTTCGTGTCGCTCCGGAACCGAATGTCGACGGAACGAAATGACAACGGTAGATCCTTATTCCTGGTGCTCGTGGCTCTCTAAAACCATACACTTGTTCTCCTCTGTCTCTTACCTGTGTCGAGATAATCGAGAATCATGGAGCGTTCGTGTCGCTCCGGAACCGAAAGTCGTCGGTTCGAAACGAGAACGATAGATCCATATTCCTGATCGTTGAGGCACTCTAAAACTATTAGGCTGTTTTGCTCTCTGATGCCCGTGGACCGAGAGAACGTAGAATAACGGAGCGATCGTGTCGCTCCGGAGCCCGAGCGAAAAAATTCTAAGTCCCCGTTCGTGTCGCTCCGGAGCCCGAGCGAAAAAATTCTAAGTCCCCGTTCGTGTCGCTCCGGAACCGAATGTCGACGGAACGAAATGACAACGGTAGATCCTTATTCCTGGTGCTCGTGGCTCTCTAAAACCATACACTTGTTCTCCTCTGTCTCTTACCTGTGTCGAGATAATCGAGAATCATGGAGCGTTCGTGTCGCTCCGGAACCGAAAGTCGTCGGTTCGAAACGAGAACGATAGATCCATATTCCTGATCGTTGAGGCACTCTAAAACTATTAGGCTGTTTTGCTCTCTGATGCCCGTGGACCGAGAGAACGTAGAATAACGGAGCGATCGTGTCGCTCCGGAGCCCGAGCGAAAAAATTCTAAGTCCCCGTTCGTGTCGCTCCGGAGCCCGAGCGAAAAAATTCTAAGTCCCCGTTCGTGTCGCTCCGGAACCGAATGTCGACGGAACGAAATGACAACGGTAGATCCTTATTCCTGGTGCTCGTGGCTCTCTAAAACCATACACTTGTTCTCCTCTGTCTCTTACCTGTGTCGAGATAATCGAGAATCATGGAGCGTTCGTGTCGCTCCGGAACCGAAAGTCGTCGGTTCGAAACGAGAACGATAGATCCATATTCCTGATCGTTGAGGCACTCTAAAACTATTAGGCTGTTTTGCTCTCTGATGCCCGTGGACCGAGAGAACGTAGAATAACGGAGCGATCGTGTCGCTCCGGAGCCCGAGCGAAAAATTCTAAGTCCCCGTTCGTGTCGCTCCGGAGCCCGAGCGAAAAAATTCTAAGTCCCCGTTCGTGTCGCTCCGGAACCGAATGTCGACGGAACGAAATGACAACGGTAGATCCTTATTCCTGGTGCTCGTGGCTCTCTAAAACCATACACTTGTTCTCCTCTGTCTCTTACCTGTGTCGAGATAATCGAGAATCATGGAGCGTTCGTGTCGCTCCGGAACCGAAAGTCGTCGGTTCGAAACGAGAACGATAGATCCATATTCCTGATCGTTGAGGCACTCTAAAACTATTAGGCTGTTTTGCTCTCTGATGCCCGTGGACCGAGAGAACGTAGAATAACGGAGCGATCGTGTCGCTCCGGAGCCCGAGCGAAAAAATTCTAAGTCCCCGTTCGTGTCGCTCCGGAGCCCGAGCGAAAAAATTCTAAGTCCCCGTTCGTGTCGCTCCGGAACCGAATGTCGACGGAACGAAATGACAACGGTAGATCCTTATTCCTGGTGCTCGTGGCTCTCTAAAACCATACACTTGTTCTCCTCTGTCTCTTACCTGTGTCGAGATAATCGAGAATCATGGAGCGTTCGTGTCGCTCCGGAACCGAAAGTCGTCGGTTCGAAACGAGAACGATAGATCCATATTCCTGATCGTTGAGGCACTCTAAAACTATTAGGCTGTTTTGCTCTCTGATGCCCGTGGACCGAGAGAACGTAGAATAACGGAGCGATCGTGTCGCTCCGGAGCCCGAGCGAAAAAATTCTAAGTCCCCGTTCGTGTCGCTCCGGAGCCCGAGCGAAAAAATTCTAAGTCCCCGTTCGTGTCGCTCCGGAACCGAATGTCGACGGAACGAAATGACAACGGTAGATCCTTATTCCTGGTGCTCGTGGCTCTCTAAAACCATACACTTGTTCTCCTCTGTCTCTTACCTGTGTCGAGATAATCGAGAATCATGGAGCGTTCGTGTCGCTCCGGAACCGAAAGTCGTCGGTTCGAAACGAGAACGATAGATCCATATTCCTGATCGTTGAGGCACTCTAAAACTATTAGGCTGTTTTGCTCTCTGATGCCCGTGGACCGAGAGAACGTAGAATAACGGAGCGATCGTGTCGCTCCGGAGCCCGAGCGAAAAAATTCTAAGTCCCCGTTCGTGTCGCTCCGGAGCCCGAGCGAAAAAATTCTAAGTCCCCGTTCGTGTCGCTCCGGAACCGAATGTCGACGGAACGAAATGACAACGGTAGATCCTTATTCCTGGTGCTCGTGGCTCTCTAAAACCATACACTTGTTCTCCTCTGTCTCTTACCTGTGTCGAGATAATCGAGAATCATGGAGCGTTCGTGTCGCTCCGGAACCGAAAGTCGTCGGTTCGAAACGAGAACGATAGATCCATATTCCTGATCGTTGAGGCACTCTAAAACTATTAGGCTGTTTTGCTCTCTGATGCCCGTGGACCGAGAGAACGTAGAATAACGGAGCGATCGTGTCGCTCCGGAGCCCGAGCGAAAAAATTCTAAGTCCCCGTTCGTGTCGCTCCGGAGCCCGAGCGAAAAAATTCTAAGTCCCCGTTCGTGTCGCTCCGGAACCGAATGTCGACGGAACGAAATGACAACGGTAGATCCTTATTCCTGGTGCTCGTGGCTCTCTAAAACCATACACTTGTTCTCCTCTGTCTCTTACCTGTGTCGAGATAATCGAGAATCATGGAGCGTTCGTGTCGCTCCGGAACCGAAAGTCGTCGGTTCGAAACGAGAACGATAGATCCATATTCCTGATCGTTGAGGCACTCTAAAACTATTAGGCTGTTTTGCTCTCTGATGCCCGTGGACCGAGAGAACGTAGAATAACGGAGCGATCGTGTCGCTCCGGAGCCCGAGCGAAAAAATTCTAAGTCCCCGTTCGTGTCGCTCCGGAGCCCGAGCGAAAAAATTCTAAGTCCCCGTTCGTGTCGCTCCGGAACCGAATGTCGACGGAACGAAATGACAACGGTAGATCCTTATTCCTGGTGCTCGTGGCTCTCTAAAACCATACACTTGTTCTCCTCTGTCTCTTACCTGTGTCGAGATAATCGAGAATCATGGAGCGTTCGTGTCGCTCCGGAACCGAAAGTCGTCGGTTCGAAACGAGAACGATAGATCCATATTCCTGATCGTTGAGGCACTCTAAAACTATTAGGCTGTTTTGCTCTCTGATGCCCGTGGACCGAGAGAACGTAGAATAACGGAGCGATCGTGTCGCTCCGGAGCCCGAGCGAAAAAATTCTAAGTCCCCGTTCGTGTCGCTCCGGAGCCCGAGCGAAAAAATTCTAAGTCCCCGTTCGTGTCGCTCCGGAACCGAATGTCGACGGAACGAAATGACAACGGTAGATCCTTATTCCTGGTGCTCGTGGCTCTCTAAAACCATACACTTGTTCTCCTCTGTCTCTTACCTGTGTCGAGATAATCGAGAATCATGGAGCGTTCGTGTCGCTCCGGAACCGAAAGTCGTCGGTTCGAAACGAGAACGATAGATCCATATTCCTGATCGTTGAGGCACTCTAAAACTATTAGGCTGTTTTGCTCTCTGATGCCCGTGGACCGAGAGAACGTAGAATAACGGAGCGATCGTGTCGCTCCGGAGCCCGAGCGAAAAATTCTAAGTCCCCGTTCGTGTCGCTCCGGAGCCCGAGCGAAAAAATTCTAAGTCCCCGTTCGTGTCGCTCCGGAACCGAATGTCGACGGAACGAAATGACAACGGTAGATCCTTATTCCTGGTGCTCGTGGCTCTCTAAAACCATACACTTGTTCTCCTCTGTCTCTTACCTGTGTCGAGATAATCGAGAATCATGGAGCGTTCGTGTCGCTCCGGAACCGAAAGTCGTCGGTTCGAAACGAGAACGATAGATCCATATTCCTGATCGTTGAGGCACTCTAAAACTATTAGGCTGTTTTGCTCTCTGATGCCCGTGGACCGAGAGAACGTAGAATAACGGAGCGATCGTGTCGCTCCGGAGCCCGAGCGAAAAAATTCTAAGTCCCCGTTCGTGTCGCTCCGGAGCCCGAGCGAAAAAATTCTAAGTCCCCGTTCGTGTCGCTCCGGAACCGAATGTCGACGGAACGAAATGACAACGGTAGATCCTTATTCCTGGTGCTCGTGGCTCTCTAAAACCATACACTTGTTCTCCTCTGTCTCTTACCTGTGTCGAGATAATCGAGAATCATGGAGCGTTCGTGTCGCTCCGGAACCGAAAGTCGTCGGTTCGAAACGAGAACGTTAGATCCATATTCCTGATCGTTGAGGCACTCTAAAACTATTAGGCTGTTTTGCTCTCTGATGCCCGTGGACCGAGAGAACGTAGAATAACGGAGCGATCGTGTCGCTCCGGAGCCCGAGCGAAAAAATTCTAAGTCCCCGTTCGTGTCGCTCCGGAGCCCGAGCGAAAAAATTCTAAGTCCCCGTTCGTGTCGCTCCGGAACCGAATGTCGACGGAACGAAATGACAACGGTAGATCCTTATTCCTGGTGCTCGTGGCTCTCTAAAACCATACACTTGTTCTCCTCTGTCTCTTACCTGTGTCGAGATAATCGAGAATCATGGAGCGTTCGTGTCGCTCCGGAACCGAAAGTCGTCGGTTCGAAACGAGAACGATAGATCCATATTCCTGATCGTTGAGGCACTCTAAAACTATTAGGCTGTTTTGCTCTCTGATGCCCGTGGACCGAGAGAACGTAGAATAACGGAGCGATCGTGTCGCTCCGGAGCCCGAGCGAAAAAATTCTAAGTCCCCGTTCGTGTCGCTCCGGAGCCCGAGCGAAAAATTCTAAGTCCCCGTTCGTGTCGCTCCGGAACCGAATGTCGACGGAACGAAATGACAACGGTAGATCCTTATTCCTGGTGCTCGTGGCTCTCTAAAACCATACACTTGTTCTCCTCTGTCTCTTACCTGTGTCGAGATAATCGAGAATCATGGA
The DNA here is from genome assembly GCF_051401765.1 of Calliopsis andreniformis. Classification (NCBI taxonomy): domain Eukaryota; kingdom Metazoa; phylum Arthropoda; class Insecta; order Hymenoptera; family Andrenidae; genus Calliopsis; species Calliopsis andreniformis. The sequence continues at coordinate 818,062 of NW_027480603.1, forward strand.
GCGTTCGTGTCGCTCCGGAACCGAAAGTCGTCGGTTCGAAACGAGAACGATAGATCCATATTCCTGATCGTTGAGGCACTCTAAAACTATTAGGCTGTTTTGCTCTCTGATGCCCGTGGACCGAGAGAACGTAGAATAACGGAGCGATCGTGTCGCTCCGGAGCCCGAGCGAAAAATTCTAAGTCCCCGTTCGTGTCGCTCCGGAGCCCGAGCGAAAAAATTCTAAGTCCCCGTTCGTGTCGCTCCGGAACCGAATGTCGACGGAACGAAATGACAACGGTAGATCCTTATTCCTGGTGCTCGTGGCTCTCTAAAACCATACACTTGTTCTCCTCTGTCTCTTACCTGTGTCGAGATAATCGAGAATCATGGAGCGTTCGTGTCGCTCCGGAACCGAAAGTCGTCGGTTCGAAACGAGAACGATAGATCCATATTCCTGATCGTTGAGGCACTCTAAAACTATTAGGCTGTTTTGCTCTCTGATGCCGTGGACCGAGAGAACGTAGAATAACGGAGCGATCGTGTCGCTCCGGAGCCCGAGCGAAAAAATTCTAAGTCCCCGTTCGTGTCGCTCCGGAGCCCGAGCGAAAAAATTCTAAGTCCCCGTTCGTGTCGCTCCGGAACCGAATGTCGACGGAACGAAATGACAACGGTAGATCCTTATTCCTGGTGCTCGTGGCTCTCTAAAACCATACACTTGTTCTCCTCTGTCTCTTACCTGTGTCGAGATAATCGAGAATCATGGAGCGTTCGTGTCGCTCCGGAACCGAAAGTCGTCGGTTCGAAACGAGAACGATAGATCCATATTCCTGATCGTTGAGGCACTCTAAAACTATTAGGCTGTTTTGCTCTCTGATGCCCGTGGACCGAGAGAACGTAGAATAACGGAGCGATCGTGTCGCTCCGGAGCCCGAGCGAAAAAATTCTAAGTCCCCGTTCGTGTCGCTCCGGAGCCCGAGCGAAAAAATTCTAAGTCCCCGTTCGTGTCGCTCCGGAACCGAATGTCGACGGAACGAAATGACAACGGTAGATCCTTATTCCTGGTGCTCGTGGCTCTCTAAAACCATACACTTGTTCTCCTCTGTCTCTTACCTGTGTCGAGATAATCGAGAATCATGGAGCGTTCGTGTCGCTCCGGAACCGAAAGTCGTCGGTTCGAAACGAGAACGATAGATCCATATTCCTGATCGTTGAGGCACTCTAAAACTATTAGGCTGTTTTGCTCTCTGATGCCCGTGGACCGAGAGAACGTAGAATAACGGAGCGATCGTGTCGCTCCGGAGCCCGAGCGAAAAAATTCTAAGTCCCCGTTCGTGTCGCTCCGGAGCCCGAGCGAAAAAATTCTAAGTCCCCGTTCGTGTCGCTCCGGAACCGAATGTCGACGGAACGAAATGACAACGGTAGATCCTTATTCCTGGTGCTCGTGGCTCTCTAAACCATACACTTGTTCTCCTCTGTCTCTTACCTGTGTCGAGATAATCGAGAATCATGGAGCGTTCGTGTCGCTCCGGAACCGAAAGTCGTCGGTTCGAAACGAGAACGATAGATCCATATTCCTGATCGTTGAGGCACTCTAAAACTATTAGGCTGTTTTGCTCTCTGATGCCCGTGGACCGAGAGAACGTAGAATAACGGAGCGATCGTGTCGCTCCGGAGCCCGAGCGAAAAAATTCTAAGTCCCCGTTCGTGTCGCTCCGGAGCCCGAGCGAAAAAATTCTAAGTCCCCGTTCGTGTCGCTCCGGAACGAATGTCGACGGAACGAAATGACAACGGTAGATCCTTATTCCTGGTGCTCGTGGCTCTCTAAAACCATACACTTGTTCTCCTCTGTCTCTTACCTGTGTCGAGATAATCGAGAATCATGGAGCGTTCGTGTCGCTCCGGAACCGAAAGTCGTCGGTTCGAAACGAGAACGATAGATCCATATTCCTGATCGTTGAGGCACTCTAAAACTATTAGGCTGTTTTGCTCTCTGATGCCCGTGGACCGAGAGAACGTAGAATAACGGAGCGATCGTGTCGCTCCGGAGCCCGAGCGAAAAAATTCTAAGTCCCCGTTCGTGTCGCTCCGGAGCCCGAGCGAAAAAATTCTAAGTCCCCGTTCGTGTCGCTCCGGAACCGAATGTCGACGGAACGAAATGACAACGGTAGATCCTTATTCCTGGTGCTCGTGGCTCTCTAAAACCATACACTTGTTCTCCTCTGTCTCTTACCTGTGTCGAGATAATCGAGAATCATGGAGCGTTCGTGTCGCTCCGGAACCGAAAGTCGTCGGTTCGAAACGAGAACGATAGATCCATATTCCTGATCGTTGAGGCACTCTAAAACTATTAGGCTGTTTTGCTCTCTGATGCCCGTGGACCGAGAGAACGTAGAATAACGGAGCGATCGTGTCGCTCCGGAGCCCGAGCGAAAAAATTCTAAGTCCCCGTTCGTGTCGCTCCGGAGCCCGAGCGAAAAAATTCTAAGTCCCCGTTCGTGTCGCTCCGGAACCGAATGTCGACGGAACGAAATGACAACGGTAGATCCTTATTCCTGGTGCTCGTGGCTCTCTAAAACCATACACTTGTTCTCCTCTGTCTCTTACCTGTGTCGAGATAATCGAGAATCATGGAGCGTTCGTGTCGCTCCGGAACCGAAAGTCGTCGGTTCGAAACGAGAACGATAGATCCATATTCCTGATCGTTGAGGCACTCTAAAACTATTAGGCTGTTTTGCTCTCTGATGCCCGTGGACCGAGAGAACGTAGAATAACGGAGCGATCGTGTCGCTCCGGAGCCCGAGCGAAAAAATTCTAAGTCCCCGTTCGTGTCGCTCCGGAGCCCGAGCGAAAAAATTCTAAGTCCCCGTTCGTGTCGCTCCGGAACCGAATGTCGACGGAACGAAATGACAACGGTAGATCCTTATTCCTGGTGCTCGTGGCTCTCTAAAACCATACACTTGTTCTCCTCTGTCTCTTACCTGTGTCGAGATAATCGAGAATCATGGAGCGTTCGTGTCGCTCCGGAACCGAAAGTCGTCGGTTCGAAACGAGAACGATAGATCCATATTCCTGATCGTTGAGGCACTCTAAAACTATTAGGCTGTTTTGCTCTCTGATGCCCGTGGACCGAGAGAACGTAGAATAACGGAGCGATCGTGTCGCTCCGGAGCCCGAGCGAAAAAATTCTAAGTCCCCGTTCGTGTCGCTCCGGAGCCCGAGCGAAAAAATTCTAAGTCCCCGTTCGTGTCGCTCCGGAACCGAATGTCGACGGAACGAAATGACAACGGTAGATCCTTATTCCTGGTGCTCGTGGCTCTCTAAAACCATACACTTGTTCTCCTCTGTCTCTTACCTGTGTCGAGATAATCGAGAATCATGGAGCGTTCGTGTCGCTCCGGAACCGAAAGTCGTCGGTTCGAAACGAGAACGATAGATCCATATTCCTGATCGTTGAGGCACTCTAAAACTATTAGGCTGTTTTGCTCTCTGATGCCCGTGGACCGAGAGAACGTAGAATAACGGAGCGATCGTGTCGCTCCGGAGCCCGAGCGAAAAAATTCTAAGTCCCCGTTCGTGTCGCTCCGGAGCCCGAGCGAAAAAATTCTAAGTCCCCGTTCGTGTCGCTCCGGAACCGAATGTCGACGGAACGAAATGACAACGGTAGATCCTTATTCCTGGTGCTCGTGGCTCTCTAAAACCATACACTTGTTCTCCTCTGTCTCTTACCTGTGTCGAGATAATCGAGAATCATGGAGCGTTCGTGTCGCTCCGGAACCGAAAGTCGTCGGTTCGAAACGAGAACGATAGATCCATATTCCTGATCGTTGAGGCACTCTAAAACTATTAGGCTGTTTTGCTCTCTGATGCCCGTGGACCGAGAGAACGTAGAATAACGGAGCGATCGTGTCGCTCCGGAGCCCGAGCGAAAAAATTCTAAGTCCCCGTTCGTGTCGCTCCGGAGCCCGAGCGAAAAAATTCTAAGTCCCCGTTCGTGTCGCTCCGGAACCGAATGTCGACGGAACGAAATGACAACGGTAGATCCTTATTCCTGGTGCTCGTGGCTCTCTAAAACCATACACTTGTTCTCCTCTGTCTCTTACCTGTGTCGAGATAATCGAGAATCATGGAGCGTTCGTGTCGCTCCGGAACCGAAAGTCGTCGGTTCGAAACGAGAACGATAGATCCATATTCCTGATCGTTGAGGCACTCTAAAACTATTAGGCTGTTTTGCTCTCTGATGCCCGTGGACCGAGAGAACGTAGAATAACGGAGCGATCGTGTCGCTCCGGAGCCCGAGCGAAAAAATTCTAAGTCCCCGTTCGTGTCGCTCCGGAGCCCGAGCGAAAAAATTCTAAGTCCCCGTTCGTGTCGCTCCGGAACCGAATGTCGACGGAACGAAATGACAACGGTAGATCCTTATTCCTGGTGCTCGTGGCTCTCTAAAACCATACACTTGTTCTCCTCTGTCTCTTACCTGTGTCGAGATAATCGAGAATCATGGAGCGTTCGTGTCGCTCCGGAACCGAAAGTCGTCGGTTCGAAACGAGAACGATAGATCCATATTCCTGATCGTTGAGGCACTCTAAAACTATTAGGCTGTTTTGCTCTCTGATGCCCGTGGACCGAGAGAACGTAGAATAACGGAGCGATCGTGTCGCTCCGGAGCCCGAGCGGAAAAAATTCTAAGTCCCCGTTCGTGTCGCTCGGAGCCCGAGCGAAAAAATCTAAGTCCCCGTTCGTGTCGCTCCGGAACCGAATGTCGACGGAACGAAATGACAACGGTAGATCCTTATTCCTGGTGCTCGTGGCTCTCTAAAACCATACACTTGTTCTCTCTGTCTCTTACCTGTGTCGAGATAATCGAGGAATCATGGAGCGTTCGTGTCGCTCCGGAACCGAAAGTCGTCGGTTCGAAACGAGAACGATAGATCCATATTCCTGATCGTTGAGGCACTCTAAAACTATTAGGCTGTTTTGCTCTCTGATGCCCGTGGACCGAGAGAACG